>NW_027494410.1:0-300507 GCF_021521415.1 Bidens hawaiensis | reverse complement strand
AATACAGGTATAAGGGACCCTTGCCAAAGTGTAATAAATGTAGTTACCATCATGTGGGAGAATGCAGATTTCCGGTGTGCCGGAAATGTGGTCGAACTGGGCATTATGCCCCTAATTGCAGAGCAGGTACAGAAATTGTGAACCGACCAACCCAAGCAACTCAACCTCGTCGTCCACAACCACCTACACCTCAGCCAATCCGCCAGCAACCTATCCAACAGACTTCAGCCGCAGCAACCTACCGTGCCTGTTATGAATGCGGCAGTACAGATCATATTAGAAGAAATTGCCCCAAATTGAATCCAAGAGCAATTTCCAGACCGAAACCAAGCATCGACTTCAAATGCGCCTAGAGGACGCGCGTTTGTAATTGGGTCAGGAGAAGCACGACAAGACCCGAATGTGGTGACAGGTACATTTATAGTCTCTGATCAATATGCTTCTGTATTATTTGACACAGGTGCCGATAGAAGCTTTGTTTCCACTAGTTTTGTATCCTTGGGAAATATGCCAGTTAGTGAACTAACAAATCCCTATACTATAGAACTCGCTAACGGTAACTCTATAACTGTCAACCAAATAGTCCAAAACTGTTCTATTAATCTAAATGACCACCTATTCCTTATTGACCTACTCCCAGTAGAGTTAGGAAGTCTCGATGTTATTGTCAGCATGGACTGGTTAATCAACTATAAAGCGGAGATTGTGTGTAATGACAAGACGGTTAAAATTCCCCTTTCGGATGGTGAAATGATTATAGTGCAGGGAGAGAAGTCCGGTTCGATATTACATCTCGTGTCTCATCTCAAAGTGTTGCAATTTTTACGCCAAGGGTGTATGGCGTTTTTGGCAAATGTGACCATAAAGAACCCTGATGAGAAGCACACAGAAGATATCCCTGTTGTACGTGAATACCCCGATGTCTTTCCCGACGACTTACCTGGATTACCACCGAACCGACAGGTTGAATTCCGTATTGACTTAATCCCGGGATCAGCCCCTATTGCTAAGGCACCTTATCGACTGGCACCCTCTGAAATGCAAGAATTAACCAACCAGTTACAGGAGTTGTTAGATAAGGGTTTCATACGTCCGAGTTATTCTCCTTGGGGAGCACCGGTATTGTTTGTAAAGAAGAAAGATGGAAGTTTTAGAATGTGCAATGATTACCGGGAATTAAACAAAGTTACCATCATTTTGGAGTTGTTGAGGCAGGAAAAGTTGTATGCCAAATTATCAAAATATGAATTTTGGCTACAAGAGGTTCAATTTTTAGGGCACGTTGTTAATCGACACGGAATCCATGTAGACCCGAGTAAGATTGAAGCCATTAAAAATTGGCAAGCCCCAAAGTCACCGAAATAAATCCGCCAATTTTTGGTATTAGCTGGGTATTATCGGCGCTTTATTGCTAACTTTTCTAGCATAGCCCAACCTTTAACCCTTTTGACTCAAAAAGATCGCGCTTATCTGTGGGGAGAAGATGAAGAAGCGGCCTTTCAATTGCTGAAACAGAAACTATGCCAAGCCTCGATACTGAGTCTTCCAGAGGGAACTGATGATCTGGTAGTTTATTGTGACGCATCCCGAAAAGGCTTAGGATGCGTACTTATGCAAAGAAATAAAGTCATAGCATATGCTTCTCGACAATTAAAGGTGCACGAGAAAAATTACACCACCCATGACTTGGAACTGGGCGCGGTTATTTTTGCACTTAAGATCTGGAGGCACTATTTGTATGGCACCAAAAGTACAGTATACACCGACCACAAGAGCCTACAGCACATTTTTGACCAGAAAGAACTAAAGATGAGGCAGAGGAGATGGGTCGAGCTGTTGAACGATTATGACTGTGAGATTCGATACCATCCGGGCAAGGCTAATATAGTAGCAGATGCCTTAAGTAGAAAAGACAGAATCAAACCACTACAGGTTCGAGCACTTGGAATGATTGTCCAAACCAGTCTCACCGAACAAATTCGTATTGCTCAAAACGAAGCTCTGAAAGGAGATCACTTGGAAAATGAAAACTTACATGGGACCGAACAAAATTTTGAAGAAAGAACCGACGAAATGTTATATTACAAAAACCAAGTTTGGATTCCTACTTTCAGCAATATGCGTGACTTGATCTTGGACGAAGCCCATAAGTCCAAATATTCCATTCACCCAGGGACAGATAAGATGTACAAGGACTTGAAGGAGTATTATTGGTGGCCCGGTATGAAGAAGGATATAGCCACGTATGTCGGTAAATGTTTAACTTGTGCGAGGGTTAAGGCCGAATATCAGAAACCTCCGGGAATGTTGCACCAACCGGAAATACCGCAATGGAAATGAGAACAAATAACCATGGATTTTGTAACACACCTCCCTAAAACTTCCCGAGGAAACGATGCAATATGGGTGATAGTTGACTGATTAACCAAATCCGCACACATCCTTCCAATCCGAACCACTTACACAACCGAAAAACTTGCTCACATTTACATAAATGAAATCGTATCCCGACACGGCATACCCGTTTCAATTATTTCTGATCGTGATAGCCATTTCACCTCTCGTTTCTGGCAAGCCGTACAAGAAGCTTTGGGAACCTGAATTGACCTAAGCACCGCCTACCATCCCCAAACCGACGGTCAATCCGAGCGAAACATTCAAACCTTAGAAGATTTGCTTCGCACTTATGTACTAGACTTCGGTGGGAACTGGGATCAACATCTTCCGCTGGTTGAATTTTCGTACAACATTAGCTATCACAGTAGTATTCAAGCGGCACCATATGAAGCACTGTACGGGCGGAAATGTAGATCACCCTTGTGCTGGACTGAGGTTGGAGATACCCAAATTACTTGATCTGACTTGATTCAAGAAACCACTGATAAAATCCGTAAAATTTCTAATAAATTGAAAATCGCCCGAGATCGACAGAAAAGCTACGCTGATGTTCGTAGGAAACCGTTATCTTTTGAAATAGGCGATAAAGTATTCCTCAAGGTATCCCTGTGGAAATGCGTCATTCGATTCGGTAAAACCGGTAAACTAACTCTACGATACATTGGACCGTATGAAGTAATTTCTAAGATCGGTCCTGTAGCTTACCGACTGAAACTTCCTTTGGAGTTAAGTTCTATTCACGATGTCTTTCACGTATCAAACCTGAAAAAGTGTCTTACTGACGAAACCGAAATCGTGCCACTAAAAGACTTAAACATAAACGAAAGACTAAATTTCGTTGAAGAACCGCAGGAAATATTATAGGGAAAAATAAAACAATTAAGACACAACAAAATCTCTCTGGTCAAAGTTCGGTGGAATTCAGAACGGGGACCCGAATTCACGTGGGAGCGGAAGTCCAAATTCAAAAAAAAATGCCCGCAACTGTTTCCAAATAAGGACAAAGTTGAATAATCAAATTTCGGGGACGAAATTTTCAAACAGGGGAAGAATGTGACATTTGAGCCAAAACAAGGTACACCTTAGTAAGTATTTATCGATTAAGCAAATAAACGCTTTTTGCGTAACAAATGAACGATTAACCGAACGGGTCGGGTTATGACCCAGATATCCCGGTGGGGGCATCTATAAGTGATATACGTTTAATATAAGCTAAAATATTAGTAATATGGTGTTAGTTCGATAGCAAACAAGTTAAACGAAAACATGCTCGTTTAACTACCCGCTATAGATTTAAACGCGAAAGATAGTTACAAACCAAGCATTGTATCATCCGTTAAGCCGAAAAAGACTTATCAAACACTTAAAATGTTTTAAGCGATCCGAGAAAATATTTTTGATTTTTACAAACGAATAGTATGTTTTTATAAATTTACACAAAAATGGCCGAAAAACGATTGTTTTCGCACTGTTTGTCGTACCCGA
Organism: Bidens hawaiensis; assembly: GCF_021521415.1. Lineage (NCBI taxonomy): Eukaryota > Viridiplantae > Streptophyta > Magnoliopsida > Asterales > Asteraceae > Bidens > Bidens hawaiensis. The sequence continues at coordinate 296,625 of NW_027494410.1, read as the reverse complement.
TATATTTTTCGCGCCAAAAACCAAACCCGAAATAAATTTGGACTCGGAATTACACGTACGGGCACATAAATCAAGAAAATTGGGCTAAATGGGCCCAAAAGGTGGCCCATTTCTTTTCCGTACGCAACAAAAGTAAAAACCACATTCCTAAGCATTACCCTTTTTATATATATTATGTATACTAGATATTTTGACACTATAATTCACAATTCTGGAGATTTCCTCTGGCTAACATCAAAACTTCAAAAAATAAACTAAGGTAACAATCATTTTCATCCATTCTTTAACTTGTTTTGATCATGTTAATCACATATAAACATAGTACGATTGCCAAAAATCATGCCTAACCATGTAAAAAACCTTAAAATGGTCCATAAACATGTTTTGATCATACACGTGGTAAGGAACCTGGTTTGATAGTTTTTTAGGCCATAAACACGGATTAGAGGGTTGAAACGGCATTTTTACGGTTCAAAAGTTCGTTTTTACACCCTAGCCGAAACCCTAAGTTAAAAGGCTGTTATGTTGATGAAAATTGATTGGTTTGTGATATAAGACTTGTATCTAGCATACATAGTAGCACAAGAGCTTGAAAAGTTGATTAGAAAGACGGAAACGAACCAAATCCGCTAAGGTAATACCGAAACACTTGCTTACGGGCTGTTTAGGTTAAGGTTGTGATGTCCATAGTTTTAGGTCTTGAAAATTTTCAGGGACATCAGGGACCATATCATTAAGTCCCTGTTCAAATTTTATAATTTTTCGACCAGCCGAGAATATTTGGCGAATTTATTACCGAATTGGGACGTTTATTTGGGAAAAATAGTTAAAATGCTTGAAAAATTATGAAATTTTGTGAAAAACTTAGATTTAATGTATTTTGATCACATATGAATTTTTGGATCATTTGGAGAAGTCTAACGGTGTTTTGTGCATATGCGTTCGTGTGAATTTTTATAGCAAAATTTGGGCCGAAAAGAATATTGCACGAACCTTTTTACATTCTAGAATTGATACAGGTTGTTTTGGGACATAATTTGAGTATTCAAGAATTTTTGTGGAATTTTTGGAAATCGTTTGGGATAAACGGACGATTTTCATGCTAAATATAGCAGTAAAAATGAATTTTAAAAATTAATAAATTAGTAACTAATTCCAGAAATTTTTTTATAAAAATTTACATATTTTAATTGATAAGTGGCTAAATTTTCATAATTTAATGATTTATGGTTAATTAATTATACTAATTTGAAGATTAAACAAACTCGGTTTTTATAAAAACCGGCAAGTTCGCGATTAACGAACCTGCGGGAATATCAAAACACTAAGAGTGATCAAAAATCATATTTTTGGATTAATTAAGTAAAAACGAACCTTTCTATGAGAAACCTGGACAATTTGGATAGATCGTGCGCGTTTCTTCTCAAATCAAACTGAATAAACGGAAACGGGCCCCGTAGCTAATCCGGGACCCCAATATGTGATCTTTCTTTATAACTTAATCATTTTATTAACCAACAACTTTACCCAAGCTTATTTCCCCATAACTGTTTTCTGAACGCGTAAACGAACAACTTGCCCTGCTGGGAAAACGGGAATCTGAGTCAAGTTCGGTTTTAAGTATTAGACATGGAACAACATCACAACCTAAGCCTATTGCCACTTTCTGGGCGTTCCAACTATACCCAGATTAGTTATACAGCCCAGTTTAGTATTGAGATTATAATAATATTAAAATATTAATATTATTATAATATTGATTATAGGAAATCGTGATTACAAGTTACACAAACCTTGAACCGACGTGCTACTGATTATCTACTAAACAGTGAGTTTCATGACCCCACCCTTTAAACAGTTTTACGAACTTTTGGGGTGAAAAGCATGTTTGATTATGTATACATATATGAAATTTGTAATGATATGAATTATCTAAGTGCTAACACACGAAAGTCCCCACGATATAAGTGATTAACTTTGAGCCGGTGGCTTGTGAATAGTACTATTGGTTTGACAAACCCAAACGGAATCGGTCTAGTTGCCGTGTCACATAGCGCCGTTTGCACATGACCATATTTATATATACAGGCTATGTAGTGTTAGACATAGCTACCGGGGCATGTTGTGGGCGGAAGGGGAGCCACAGTGGTTGATTGAGCGTGGGAAATGGATGCACGCAGTACATACAGTCAAGGCTTCACTGTAGCTTAGCATAATTACATCATTTACATACATACATACTTATATCATGATTACAAGTGTTAACTTGTGAATATTCATAACTGTTTTCTTGAAACTCGTGAAACTCATCAACTCCAGTAGTTGACCCGTTTTAAACTGCTTTTCAGGATTACCAAAGTGAGAAAGGAACATGCTCGATGATATGTGAATAGATGCAAGGTTATTAGTACGAATAGAATAGTTTAACGAACGTGTTGTAACACCTAGTTTGAACACAAAGATATATCAATGGAATATAATGTAAACTAGTTTGTAATGTTTCTTTATAAATAATGTTGTTGATACCAGAGGTGTCTGTTACATTCCCGTTTTACGCTTCCGCATTGTGCTAGTCGGGGTGTGACATTATTTTAACCAAATATTTATATAAACGTGTTTCTCTCCGTTGACCTAAAGCATTAACCGACTAATTAATTGTGATTCCTTGCCGTAAAACACCCCGTAATCGTCGTCGGAAATCACGGAATCACCATTAACGAATTAAACGCGTAGACGCTCCTCCACCTAGTATAAATAGATGCCTAAACTCCTAGACAACTCGCTCACACTTCTCAAACCCCCTCTAATACACGGATTTTTCTGTAATTGGGAGACTTCTTAACTTTTCCGGCGAGTTCATCTTCTCCGTCAAAACAAAACCTTATAAGGTAATTAATATATGCTTGTTAATGTCGTTGCATCAATGATTAAAAACCCTTAACTAATTTCACCAAACATTGAACGGATTTAGTCAATTGAATTATTAGGGTTTATGTTCTTTATGTGAAGAAGATGAACCTGAAGTATTATATATGTATAATGATTCTTAACTCTTAAACGAATATCCTTCTAGTTCAACTGGTTAAACTCATTTCCTCGCAACCATGAGACCCGGGTTCGAAACCCGGGTCATGCTCATTTTTTTGTTTAATAAACCGGCTCTATTAATATTATTATTAATAAAATTCTTTTGAAACAGTCATTATATTTAAATATTAAGAACTAAACCATAAACGAATATGCAGTCTAGAGCAGCTGATTGAACACGAGGATTATAACTCCAAGACCCGGGTTCGAAACCCGGGTCAATCATATTTTTTGTATTAATTAAATTCAATTTATTAATATTAATTAACCTTTTAATCAATTAAAAATCAAAATAAAGTTATAAAAAAAACAAACTTTTTTTTAATTAAATAAAAATTATGTAAATTAACTATAAAATATATCTCACCATTTTACATGTAAAAATCAAGTTTCTCGTTTTCGTAAGTCGTTATTAAAAATCATTTAATAATCGTAAAGTAAACCTTAAATTTCTATAAATCGTTTAGTCAACGCAATAAATATAAATATAATGTATAAACAATAGTTCAAGCTTTTCGAGCATATAAACTTCGTTTCTCTCGCCATTTAAAATACTTAAATCATATTAAAAACCGATTCTCCGTTAAGACTTAAATAATAATAAAATAATCAAATATATAAAATAATACAAAATAACATAAAATATCCAATAAAAATACAATCTCGTAAGGTTATCGATTGAGTCTTGTTTTTATCTATTTTAGTTGGTATTGATCACACGCTTCGGCTTTCGTGAGTATTCGGTTGTTGCATCTTTCAACACTTTCAAGTTCTTTTATTACCTTATTCATAAAGTGAGTTTTTCACCACCCCTTTTTAATGTTTTATTGTTTTGGGGTAGCATATATATATCCTATTAAACGCAAATCGATTTTTATACTCAGCTATTAAATTGCAATTCATATCGTGGACTTGTGTGTTATATGTGCTTACTTGATTATGTGCTCAGCAAGTGGTTGCCTCGATAAGTATGATCATACGCCCTCCCTTTGCACTCATGACCATTTTGCTATGAGTGGAAAAGGGACCCCCGATCCAAGTACGTTGGTTGTTGCCAACTGGAAAGGACATTGCATGCGAAGTAGTTTAATTATCACAAATTTAATGGAATTGCAAGGTTTTTATGTATTTATTCAAACTTGTGGGAAACTTACCAACTATTAAGTTAGTTGACCGTATTTTATATATATGTTACAGGTACTATTGTTAGAGGCTGAAGACGAGAAGACACTTAGAATATTTAGGTTATTTAATAAACAAAATTATCGTATTTGATTGTATTTGTATTGTTACCTTCAAACATTGTGTTATTTGATGCTTAAATGAATTAATATTATTGCCACCCAATAGTGTCACGTGTTTGAACAATCTGTACATCACACTCGGAGCGTTTTCGCTTTAAGCCGGGGTGTTACAAATTAAGTTGAGTCATATTTACATAACTTATTAAGAATTAAGTAAAAGGCAAGGAGTGGGAGGCAAGAGCAGGCCTTCGTGATGGCAACTCATGTTGTTAAGTTGACCAACTTCCATGGATCAAGGATATAGACAACATCAAAACAAGATACACAAATATATCATATTCATTGCCGCTTTTAGACTGCATCATTACTATTTTAACGCGTTGACCATTGTTTGACTGCGATAACCGAAAGAGAATTTTCGTATAATCAAAATAACCGAACCGAATCGACTCATTCTATAAAACTATTCTCTAATTAAAAATGGTAGACAAGTAGCAATCATAATGACATAGTCTCCACTCCTAATCCAAAAGCCTTGTTTTGTCAGTCAACCACTAACAACCATCCAAAAAAGAATTCAAACGTTCATAAACTTACATTAACTAAAAGACGAGGCCCCCATGAACACAAAACCCATATTTAAACCCCCCATCTTTCTTCACAATAAGTCAAACCCAAAAAATAAATTCATATTCCATCTTTACAACAAAAAGAAAACAATACAAGACATGGAATTGAACTTCCAAAATTATAGCTTTTCTTCTTCATCATCATTGGCAAAGAAAGCTCAATTTCACGGTCGCGGTTCGAATAAAAACAAATTTGTCGGTGTCAGACAGCGTCCATCCGGAAAATGGGTGGCGGAGATTAAAAACACCACCCAGAAGATTCGGATGTGGCTAGGGACTTTTGACACCGCGGAGGAAGCCGCCAGGGCGTATGACGAGGCTGCTTATTTGCTCCGCGGTGCCAATGCCCGAACTAATTTTATCCATCATGCCCCCATCAACTCCGCTCTTTCTCTCAAAATCCGAAACTTACTTAACCACAAAAAATGCCTTAGACAAAACTCCCTCACCAAAACCAAAACCGACACCATCAGCACGCAAACAAGCTCACGTGACGGCTCGAGCCCTGCATCAAAGACTTGTACGGTACAAGTCAACAATGCCAAAACTGAAACCTTTTCATCTGGGTATCAAGGAATTGAGGTGTTTGATGATGGGTATAAGCCGGATTTGATGAATTGTATCCCCGGTGTCGAGTTTGGTGGTTCTTGTTATGATTTGCCTTTGAACATTGGGGATGAATTTGCAGGGTTGGATTTTGGGGTGAGTTCAAGAAAAGATGATCAGGATGATGTAAGCACAAGTGATTTTGAGAGGATGAAGGTGGAAAGACAGATATCTGCATCATTGTACGCCATTAATGGTGTGAATGAGTACTGGGAGAATGTTCTTCGTGATTGCAGTGACAGCAGTTCTTATTGGGATCTTCCAATGTTGTCTCAGATGTTTTGTCCAATTACTTAGATTTTTATCAGTTTCTGTTTTTGTTGGAAAGTTAATGAAATGAGTACAAGTTTGGTTTGATTTTAGACCAATGTGATAAAATTCTAAAAACAACCCCATGCTATATTTGTTGTTTCATTTATTATTCAGTATTAACTTAAAATGTTGTCTTATATTAAGAAAGTTAATTAACCAAGCTGTTTTAACTTTTAATAAACAAGTTCACTTTGCACGGTCTTAGGTTTTTCGGATTTATAAGGGGTTAGACTAGGCTTTGACGATATGATAGGTATTGGAGAGGGATACCAGTAGAAGCGGCGACTCAGCAATGGGTAATAATAAATCTTTATTTAGTGTCGGTTTTATACTTTCATGCATACATGAAAAACTTGTGTTTGAGAATATATAATACTTTAGAAGTTTAGATGAAGCCTTTGTAAATTGTAATTTTCCGTTCTCTTTTGGTTCACTTGTATTGTATTCTCAAGCTTCTTGCTTGCGTTTGGTTATAAATCATCCGCGACTCCGCGTTGATAAAAAAAAAATTAGTTGAAGAAATATCCTTTTAAGTTCAAATTACCTCATTTGATAATTGGATTTATTACATGTAACAAAACTAGTATGATTCTAAAAAGTAAATTAAGAAAGTAAGTGAAACTGTGAAAGAAAGTGTTGACTAATAAGTTGTGGTATCAGTTTGGGTAGTTTGAGAATAAGCTGTGGTATCATGTATGGGCCTGTGGGCCTAGGGGGAAGGCGATCAACTGATCATCAGTGACACTAACTGCTTCGGATCATTTCTAGGCCCAAGTAATTTAAGGAGGTACGAGATTTGAGCCCACGTTAACAACTAAAGCCTTAAAACAGCTAGGCAAATTTTAATTTGGTGATTTTGACCGTTTATTCTAAAATAAATTGGTGTAATTTGAAATGAACTGCGGGTCGGGTTTAGTATTCACTTCACTAAGACCATGTCTCATCCAGTCATCCCTCTTTACGTGTACCCTCTCCCTTCGAGGAAAAAAAAGGTAAAACGAAAGTCAGTACATAATTAGAGATGGATAAATTAAAGTGTTGTTTGGTAGCCTCTTAATAGTCATTATGCTACCTCTTAATGGTTCACAGCCTTTTAATGGTTAAGGGGCCATCAAACAATCCATAAGTCTGGAACAAAATAGTTATTCGGAACAAAATAGTTATTCATGCATCTCTCTCTTTCACATGCCCTACTCTGTTCTCAAAGCCAAAAATTAAATTAGAATAGCATTATTGTTTCGTTTTAGAACATTTAATGTGTAGAGAGATTGTGGTCAGAGGCGGCATGGAGAGATTCGAAATCTGTAAGTCAAACTGTTTATGAGTTACTCGAAATCAACTTGCATAAGTTCAAGTCAAGCTTGTACATAGACTCAAGTTTATACAGAGACTCGTTTAATCAAGTTCTAGCTCGAGTTTATACAGGGACTCATTTATTAAATGAGTTTGAGCCTTGGCGTCACGCATCCGCTTCACTAGGCTTGCAAGCCCAAACATGCATATCATTAATATACTTTTCATTTAACATGGTAAATATATATATTTACATAATATATACTATTACTATATATAAATGTATGACATATCTAATTAGATAGCATATATGCACTTACAGAGCAAGCTAAACTTGAGTTTTCTTAAGTTAAACGAGCCAGGTTCGAGCTTAAACAAGCCCAGTCTCAACTTGACTCGTTTAGAAGATGGTTAATGCTATGGATGGTGCCCATGGTTTCGACAAGAGTGGTATATAAAACGAGGGGCGGCTCATTAATAACAAAACTATTTTTACCTTAAGCGTGATAAGTTTTAACTGTCTGCACCAAATTAGTTATTTGGTAATGATTTAATAGGAAACGAATATTATTATTACAAATTACAAATAAAAAGCATGGTCTGATGTGGATCCCAGTATATTCAATGTTGCAGTCCAAACACTCACTCCTCATTAAAAGATTCTCTTCACCTTTATCCATCCATCTGGTAATCTTCTTCTTCTATTATGGCCACAATATGATATTAATTCATATTCATTACTTCAATTCATTTCTGGGTTTTTCAATTTACCTTTAGGCTTCTTTTTCTGTTGATTTTCATACTCTTGATTCCAGTTTTTATGTTTCTTGAAAGATAACCTGGATACCATGTTCTTTGATCACTTAATAGTTAATATGGTGGTGTTGTGTAATTGGTTGTATGGGCTGTTTGTTTATTCAAAGTATTGGCCTTTTAGGGTTCTTGCTATGTTCCAAATGTGTTATTATAAATGTTTTAATTGTTTAGTTAGCTTGTAGAACATAACCTTACATAGTTACATGTAAGTTACAAGAGAATCACCATTTTTTGTTATGTTTATATGTAAGAGTCCTTGTGAACAATTTCATGTATCATTATAAATGCCTTGAAATGTACAAACGTGTCATTTTTATGTTTTTCTCATTAATTGTCCTGTCGTAGCAAGGGTAGAATGGTAATTTATCTTACTGCAAGTTGCTTAATTGGCCATTCCTAAAAATAAAGTTAGCTTTTTTCTTTGTTGACAATTATTTTGGACCACAGGGGTACCACAAAAAGAGGTTCTTGTTTGAATTTTGACTTTTGAGTGTCAAATGATTAATCTTTTGACTAGAAAGAAAGTCAAGTATAAAAGTTGTTAAGTATTTTAATTTCTTAAGCAGGTTTGTGAAAAAAAATGTGTTTTTGTGATTCTTGAAACAGGTAATACACACTTCTTCACAATCGTCTAGTTAGTTAAGATTATCAAGAAAATGTCCGGTGGAGAGGTTAGAAACATATCTCCAGACGATATACAAATGGTAACGTTTTTGACCCGCGTGTAATTTTGTTTAATCACACATCTTTTTTAATTTAAAATGTAATTAAAAGATTATAATCATTCGGTTTCAGGTTCAAAATCTCATAGAACAATGTCTGCCATATTACATGACTCAGAAACAGGTTATAGATATTCTATATCAGCAAGAGAAAATTGAGCCAAGCTTTACCGAGCTTGGTGTGTAATTTATTACTTTATTTTGTTATATTTCATCATACACTTCATACGCATAGGCCTGTAAACAAACCAAACGAACACGAAGGGAGCATGTTCATGTTCGTTTGTATAACTTTAACCGAAAAAATATCAAATACAAATAAATGAAGAATTACCCGAATGGGTTTTCTTGTTCGTGTTTGTTTGTTTGTTTGTTAAGAAAATGAGTGTGTTCAGTGTTCATTTATGCTTGCTCATTAATAGTATAAACGAGTGGTTCACGAACATAAATGAACGAACATAACTGAACAGAGATGAAAGAACATAACTGAGCGTACACCAACTAAAAGTAAACAAGAAACTAAATCGGTTGGGCCTAAAAATTTATCAAAACTAGACTAAATTGTACGACAATCATACCTAGTAAAAAAATTTCACAAAACTAGACTAAATTGTAATCGTCCTAAAAACTTTAAGTGAATATGTAAATGAATGAACTCACACAAACATAAATTAATTAACTAAACGAACGTTCACGAACATAAATGAATGAATGAGACATGTGTTCGTGTTCGTTCGTTTGAAAAATAAGCGAACGTAAACGAACTTCCTACCAAACAGTTCACGAAGCGTTCACTGAACGTTCGGTTTGTTTATAGGCCTATACTCGCGTTTATGCTAATCCTTTTTTCTTTTTGCTTTTTTTTTTGTTTTTGTAGTTTGGCAGAAACTTGAAGAACAAAATCAAGATTTTTTCAAGGGATATCATTTGAGATTAATGGTGAAAGATCAAATAATGGAATTTAATAAGTTGCTTGATAGACAAGCTGCGTTGATGCAGCAGTTGGGGCCCACAGGAGTTGGTTTCCAGCCCAAGTCTTCTAACGGGCCTCATTTGCCACCAAGTAAGCATTTTTAGGGGTCAAATTTTACTTAGCAGGATTAATGTGAATAAAATTTACATTCTTGTTGATTATAAGATGTCGCAATCCCTTAAGTTTGTCTTTCCATATGTCTAGATGTATGAAATGTTGACGATTTAAAGATTTACGTGTAAAATGACCCCTAAATAATCAAAATCCACTTAGTGGTAGTTATTTTAGATACTCAAATAATCAGAATCGGTTTCACTAGAGGTGTGCATGGGTCGGTTTTGGGCTCAAACCTAACCAAATAATTTTTGTTCGGAGTACACAAAAAGAAATTTTAAATTTATTATCGTTTTTTTTCCCAGTGCATCAAAATTCAACCTGTTATGTACCCGAAAATACCAGTATACCTCTGAAGACAGAAAACTTGACCAATTTCTCAAGAGGATTTAACAGTTGTGGACTGCCAATAATACCCTCACGGGACCCGCAACCTCCTCCTAGAAGGATTGATGGCCCACCAAATATTATTGGAGTACCGAACAGTGTCTCGGTGAAAGCCGAATCAAGTTATTTGGGTAACTCAAGGTTTATGTATGGAACCGATGGCAATGTTCTAGAAGCACGGCCGACAATCGGTGAAGCTTCTGTTTCGTCTTTTAGTTGTTTGGAATCTGACCCGCTTAATGATGGATCTTTGTTCGGAATGTTGGGTCCCATGCCTCAAAACTTTGGTCTTTCAGAGTCAACTCCCGACTTCACCAATAGTTCTGGTACTACCCTAGACTTGTAAAATGGTTATTTGCTGTATTGTTTTAATGAAATGGGTAAAATATGATATTCTAACTAGTTTTTAAGGGCATATATAGTATTTGGTATTTTAAGTTTGGATTGATAAATAAATATATGATATTTCAGATGTTTATAATATATATATATATATATGAAATCCTCCCAGGAATTTATTTCAATGCATATAACCGCTTAAATCAGTGTTATTCAAATAATTATTTTGTTATTGGAACAATATTGTTTTTTTAATCTTAATTAACACGTTAACTGTTACTATTATTATTATTTGTGAATTTTCAGATATGCTAGACAACTTCTCTAGGTCTGCTTTTCTATCATCAGATAGAGACAGTTTCTTGGACTCTCATAGTAGTACCTTAGAGCATCAAGGTATTTTTGTATATATTTTTTTTATATTGAGCACATTTTGTTCAAAGCAGTTAATAAACATTGATTTTGTCTCTCAGGTGAAACTAAGAGGTTGGACATACCAGAAAACTTAGCTTTTGAAGATTTCGGCAATGAATCGTAGAACAGTCGAATGGTAGTATGATAAACCTTAAACCTTAAATTTAATGATATTGTGACTTTATATGATTATTGTGTGTTGGTGCAGGTTGAACTGCTGTTGTAGGGGGGCATAAATCTTGTAAATACTAAATAGTTTATGAAATGGGAGGCTTCAGAATTCTCAAGTGTTGTGAGTGGTGAATGTGTGCAATGAGGAGGTAATAATTAGTTTTAGGATGGTGGATTACAATCATAGGCATTGGGAATGTGTTTGAGGTGGCTAATATATCAAAAATAATTTTTATAGCAAGTTAAAATGTATTTTGCATGAATTGTTTTAGAAACTGATCTATATGTACTATTGTACTTGACTTGGATTGTTTTTTAAATCTCTTAAGTCATCGTTGCGATGAAGTTATAAAACTAAATGGTTTAGACAGGACACCTGTTTTGGGGATTAATTATCAACACTTCCTATCAGCATAGTATATTTGACACGACAAGAAGCTATTTTGAGAGTATTTGGGATTGTTTATGTGATTATTTGTGCGTATAATTAGTTATTTAAACGAGTAATGTTAAGTTATATATTCAAACCCTATTTTAAAGTAAGCCGCATAGATCTTTTAAGTGTAAGCATATTTAGGGACGCATGTACGGCCTGGTTTAATCGATAACATTGTAACCTACTGTCCTACCATCCCATTTTATAGAACCCCACATCAGAAACTTGGCCTTTGAGAAATACCGCACTTCATATATCATTAACGTGTTGTGGGTTATTAGGCTTGGATGAGATGAGAACTACACTGTCAAACGTGTCAGCAAGAGGATGATTCAAGGATGTGTACCCATACGGCTAGAAACAAAGTTGAGATTCTTATGGGCAAAGCAGACGATATTAATTGGTCCAAGAGGCTTAGATGTTATACATTGTATGACCTGATTACAGCATGTCAATCAACCTTTTTGGCTTATTTAATTTAAATAAGTTAAATTGGTGTGTCTGTTTACACAAATTTTAGTATGTCCTAGGCAGGGTTCCTGTATGTGCCATCATTCAACCCGTCACGATTGCCACCCATTTGTAATACAACTTTTAAGTTTCAGCTAACAAACATCAAATTAGACATTCCTACTAGCAAAACATCATCCATTAGCATCGACTTGTATGCTTAAACCACATACTTACAACCACACCATATTATAGTTTTAATCAACTTTTATGTTCATAGCAACATAATAACAATAGTAACACATGCACAATTAAGTTCTAGAAATCACTCCACAAAAGAAACTTTCTCCACACAACCAAAAGTAACAACCAGCAGTTGAATCACTTAATACTCTTCATCCTCACCATCACCTTCATCATCAACACCTTCAGCGCCAACTTCCTCATAATCCTTTTCAAGAGCCGCAAGATCTTCACGGGCTTCCGAGAACTCACCTTCTTCCATACCTTCACCAACATACCAATGAACAAAAGCCCGCTTCGCATACATCAGGTCAAACTTATGGTCAATGCGCGAGAAAACCTCTGCGACCGCTGTGTTATTGCTTATCATGCAAACCGCTCGTTGCACCTTAGCAAGATCGCCACCTGGCACCACTGTTGGTGGCTGATAATTGATCCCACACTTGAACCCAGTTGGACACCTGTTATCAATTTAAACTTACTTATTAATATATTAAATATAAACGACAGATTTAGGGGTGTTTGGATGTGTGTTCTGATACTTAATTATTAAACAACTTTTTGGTTATTACTTATTAAAGGTGAAGAATGAAACTCAATGGTGAAATAATCAGAATCAAAAAACACATCCAAACATCCTTTAAAAAATAATCAAGGGTAATTAATTTCGTACCAATCAACAAACTGAACGGTCCGCTTGGTCTTAATTGTAGCAACAGCAGCATTAACGTCTTTAGGAACAACATCACCACGGTACATCAAACAACACGCCATATATTTCCCATGTCTCGGATCACATTTAGCCATCATACTAGCAGGTTCAAAAACCGCATTTGTAATTTCAGGTACCGACAGTTGTTCATGGTATGCCTTTTCAGCTGAAATCACAGGAGCATAAGAGGAAAGCATAAAATGAATACGCGGGTATGGTACAAGATTTGTTTGGAACTCTGTGATGTCAACATTAATTGCTCCATCAAAACGTAATGAAGTAGTTAAAGATGATATTATTTGAGAGATGAGTCGGTTTAGGTTGGTGTAAGTAGGTCTCTCGATGTCTAACGATCTCCTGCATATGTCATAAATGGCTTCATTGTCCAATAAGACGGCAACATCTGTATGTTCTAGAAGCGAGTGTGTAGAGAGAACACTGTTGTATGGCTCCACAACTGCAGTTGAAACCTATAAACAAACAAAATGCGTTTTTGAGTGTTTAAAAAGTTTATTTAAGGAAGTAATGGACGATGAAACAAGGGTATAAAGGTAATTCACCTGAGGAGAAGGGTAGATGGTGAACCCGAGCTTTGACTTTTTACCATAGTCGACCGACAAACGTTCCAAAAGCAAGGATCCCAAACCAGAACCGGTACCTCCACCAACAGCATTGAACACTAAAAACCCTTGCAAACCGGTGCAGTTATCTGCTAACTTTCTTACTCGGTCAAGGCAAAGGTCAACTATCTCCTTCCCGACTGAAACAATTACCAAAACAACCCTCAGTCAACAGAAAACAACTCGTTTACCTTCATACAAAAAGCATTCGAAATTACAAATACCTGTATAATGACCCCTAGCAAAGTTATTAGCAGCATCTTCCTTTCCCGAAATGAGTTGTTCAGGGTGGAAAAGCTGTCTATAAGTCCCCGTCCTCACCTCATCAATGACGGTCGGTTCAAGATCAACAAATATGGCTCTTGGCACGTGTTTTCCCGCACTGGTCTCGCTAAAGAACGTGTTGAACGCATCATGTCCAACACCGACTGTTTCGTCACTGCAAATTCATTAACAGTTTAGCTAAAACCGGCATCTCAGCAGTCAACACAATAACAAAACATTCCAATACTAGTAATTATAAGTTATCATGACTAACATATATGATCTTCAGTCTAGTACTAACATATATGAATCTAGGAACCGAATCGTTCGAATTAAGAAACCGATCACAAACTTAGGGTTTTCTAACACCACAGCTTCGAAAACACACTCTAATTAGTTCAAATCCATCACTATAGTCAATTAACAACAAAAACATCAACAGTAATCAAATTACGAGTCGTACGGCAGTGATAAACAGAGTAACAAAGAAGGTGAAGTGATTAGGCTAAATGAACATATAATTCGCAGATATAAACGGAAACAGTAACAGACCTTGGCATCATGCCATCGGGCTGGATGCCGTGTTCGAGGCAATAAAGCTCCCAACATGAATTGCCGACTTGAATTCCGGCTTGGCCTATGTGTATGCTGATGACCTCCCTCATATCTTCTGCAACTTAATTGAATTGAAGAAGATTGAAAACCCTAATTATGCTTTTTGGTATGTAGAGCTGTTGACAGGAGGATGACTTATTATATACGGAATGATGATAGGTATGTGACAGTGTGCCTACAATTCTACACTCTTGTCTCTATTATTATTCTATAGTTTTTATATTTATTTGTTTGTTTTCATTTTAGAAATTAGAAAAGAAATAATTAAGTTTAGATATTTATATGTTGATGTTAAATAGGTCATCTTTACACCTGAATCGACACAAACCTGAAAATTTTTGAGCGAACAGGAAAATCCGTATTGCAAATGAACACTGTAATTTGTATTCGAAAGTTGACATAAATAGAATATGCTTAAAATGGAAAAAAGAAAAGAAAAGCGTTATTTAATTGCTTTTGCATTTAAGAAAGTACAAATCTACAATAAAAAAATGTGCATAAAATAGTTGCGTTTAAAGTATAATGTGTGGGATCCGATTCAAATGAAATTTACATACTAGACATATGAATAACTATAGTAACTATCATTACTCCACTATTTTAAATTAGAGTCGTTACGTTAAAAAAAAAGTAGAATAATAATAATTAATCTAAAAACTATAGAGTAATAATAATATATCTAATATTATCAAAATTATTCAACTTATTTATATATTTATCAAGTTAGGTTTGCATTGACCTATTAAGTCCTAACACAAAATATAAAACTTGATACTAATTATTTTTTTGTTTTTAATCTTTTGAAAGTGAGTACAAAATACTCAATGAGTTAGGTTATAATATAAAAGGTTGTTTTTATCCTAAAGAATTGTAAAAGTATTTACTAGAATATATTTTATGATAGGTTATATGATATTGTTGTGTCAAAAATTCAAACCACCACAAAGTTAGACAAGGTTTAAGCTTTTCATATGACAAAGTAAATGCGCAAAAATAATATAAATACATATTGTCTCTCACCTTCTTAGTGCCAGCCTTCTCTACTTCATATTGGTTTCTATAAAGGTCGAAGGACCATTGCTGTAAATAGGCAAACGAGTTGTTTTTTGTGTTTGTTTTTATCATTAAAGGAATAATGTATCATCTTATTTTGTTTTTATTTAACAAACTTCCACCAAGTGATTAGTTAAACAATGGGTTGATTTACAGGTTACTAGAAGCCTCTTGAAAAATCCAAAGAAACAGGAGGACAAAAATGTCAATTGATGAAACGCCAAGTGGGGGCTTCACAAATGGGTGGGCCATGGTTACCGGATCACAACACATGCTTTGCTTTTCGTATCAATCCCTCGATTCTAAATATCCCAATTATTGCCATTTCTTTAATCTTTTAACAATGTAAAAGATAATGATTTCGCAAAATAAATTATTTAGGTAGGGTAATATCATAAAAGCATACTTTCAATTTATTTTGTGATTAGAAAAATATGCGTATTCAGTTTTAGTATATCAAAATCGATAGAATTTAAAGAGACATGTTTTTTTAAAACTAGCCAAGCACCCGCGCAATGCAGCAGAGTACGCGCGAACGTTACTGGGCTAGTACGCTCGTAACATCACAACGGTATGCGCGTAACCCGACAATGGTATGCGGTTAACGTGGCATCTGACATGTAACTAGTGTCCGTAAGCACGTCACACAACGCCTATACACGAACGATTTCGGTACGCATATACAATGTTATCTAGGTAGCTGATGCCTGTACGCGCGTAACCGATGGCGAAAATCAAGAAGCAAGGATGAAATGTGTAGTAATTTCAAATAAGCCACTTTTTAACGCAACCCGTTTTGACGCAAAACCCGTTTCGACCTGACATCGTTTTAACCCAAAGCTCGTTTTGACCTGACCCCTTTCGACATGAGCCTATCACGACCCGAACCAAATTAACCATTTTTTGAGTCGTCATGTTCCGACCGTAATCCGTTTTGACCCATGAGCCGAACCCACCTAGCCAATTGTCGGTATTAATTGGTCATCACGTAACATGTTAGATTTTTAAAATTAATAAATATAATACTCAAATTAAAGAGAATAAAATGCTCATTTTTATGGTATAATTTTTATAAAAAAAATATATATTAATGTGTCAAAAGGTAATGATCGTTTAAAAGTTGTGCGGGTCGTTTGCTTATAATAAGGGGTAAAAATGTAACTACTATATAAATTAACAAAAATGGATTGAAGTTGAAGTTAGGACTAAATTATAACTATTTTTATTTAAAGAAAAGTAAATATAACCGTCTATGATTTCCAAAGAAAAAAGTGTCCTTAAAATATCTTTTTTAATGCATTATGTATTGTATAATTTGCATTATTTATTGCACCTCTTGAATTTTAAGAGGTTCGTTATATTTATATTGTATACAGTATAGATAATGGGTAACAACACAATCGTTACATGTGTGGAGACTATATAGATGGTTTATAAGACCGGTGGGTATATACCATTTTAGGCCAGTGAGGGGTCCGACGTGACACATAAATTTGAGAATAGCCTCATTTGAACATCATCCCCTATATACCATCTCATACATGAAATGAGAAAAATGGGAAAAATGGCACGTGGTCATTTAGGTCATTCCCACATATATACCATCTAATCCAATCTTTTTTTTTCCTTTTCATTTCTTTATATTATTATATAATAGAATGGTGGAGTATGATGAATAATAAGGAGAATGGTCAATGCCATTGGATGAAGGACGTTGTTAAATGATAGAGAAAAAACTGACATAACGCAGATGTGTCAAATGAAGAGCAATGGTTCAAATAAACCATACACTTTAGCCCAACTATTAAATTTTTATCGTTCACAAATTTATACAATCTTCAATCTTGTATAACGAGAAAAAAAGTGTCAATGCTAGCATTTTTACACAATAATTTTGTCAATTTTGACCCGTTTAATGGATACAAAATACATTATTTTATGTTTTCATAAGTACTTACATTCTAAACATGTCATGTTCAGAGACTTTTCTTTTTTAATTCAAAGTTGGGTTAAGCGACTTTCCATAATTTTTTATCGTTTAATG
Organism: Bidens hawaiensis; assembly: GCF_021521415.1. Taxonomy (NCBI): domain Eukaryota; kingdom Viridiplantae; phylum Streptophyta; class Magnoliopsida; order Asterales; family Asteraceae; genus Bidens; species Bidens hawaiensis. The sequence continues at coordinate 279,081 of NW_027494410.1, read as the reverse complement.
GATACAAAATACATTATTTTGTGGGGAATAAGAAGGTACATGTGTTACGGTTATGTAAAATTGAACAAGAAAAAGGTAAATGGGTAAAACATGAGTTTGAAGCAGCATGTGGGAAGGACCCCTGGCGCTTGTTTGCTTAACTGCTTCCACATTATTCCCGTTAAGTCGTTAACACACACGTGGCATTTATTTATTATTATTTAACACCACGAGGTTGGATCGGGATGTAACTATGAATGTGATTTCTTAAACCTTGGAGACGATTTTTCTTTTTCTTTATGAAGTCAATATTTTTTCGATACCGGTTTGGATCAAGTTACATGTCATAAAGCAATACATAATCGATATGCATTAGCAATTTATCATAATTGGAAAAACACATGGCAATAATACAATGTCATTTGAAACATTAAAAAAATATAAAAACATTTTACAGTTATTCCTTACGGGTTATTATGTTTTTGAAAACGATCAATTACGTCGTCACTCATAACTTCGCAAATAACTCTCACATTATAACAAATGCAAGAAACGTACGTGCATATAATCGCCATATATCCGATTATGTAGATCCACCTCCATGCTTTATTGAAGGGAAACACTTAACATTTGTTGTTACAAACAGTAAATCTAATGCTAACTTCAATAAGCGTAGATCAGCGATAACAAAATGATCTTTTTGACCAATTTCTTTGAATAGGTAACAAACTAAGCACTTTATCTGTTTTCTCACAATACTCCAGCCAATTTCCATATTGCTCAAATTACGTTGGACAAAAACGTCTATCATTATAACTAAACAATCGTTGTGGAAAATCATTGGCTGGCACGAATATATAGTCAAATATGCACGCCAAACTTCATCATTTTCATTAGCGTACTAATAAGATGAAAGCAGTTTCCATTTGAAAGTTACAATAACTTTTTCGATAAATATTGTTTGTTGACTTTTAGTCGTTTCAAAAAAAAAAATAGTTGACTTGGATGAGAGCATTAGACATGAGTTGCTAAACTTACACCTTTCCAGTACATAGTTGAGGATATTGGCTTTAGCCGAGGATTCTTTCAGTAAGCACCGAGGATTCTTTCAGTAAGCAAACATTGGTCCGTGGGTCTATATTTATTGAGCGGGGTTTGTGGGTCGATTGGCTCGTTGTCCTTAAATGGTTAGAGGTGTTTGAGGGAGTTGTACTTCACAAGTTAACAATGCAGTGGTGTCTTAACTGCCCGGTGGTTGGGTTGCAAGATGGTTTAGACATTAAAATTTTGATGTAGAGCTGGAGATTGATTTCACATGCTCATATTTTATTATTATTATTTTCTAGGGTGGCTCATATCCATAGATATTTTAAATTGTAAAATAAATCTGAGCATTTATAATTATCTTTGAAAAGGAAACGAACCAAATAAGGTTTTGCTGGTTGGGTCCATTCATTAAGAAAATGAATTCATTCGGTTATGTTGTTTGTGTAAATGGACGGTTCACGATCACAAATGAACGGACACAAATGAATGTTGTTGGCCGATAAACGAACATAAGTGAACACCAATATAAAGTAAACATGGTCTAAAATTTAAAGGGTGATATCTTAATTTCATAAAACTATACTAAAATATAATGTGCCTAAAAGTTTTGATAAATACACAAGCAAACGCAAACTAGCGACTATACATGCGCATAGCAAATTTAAACGAACGAACGAGAGATGTGTTAATGTGCGTTTCTTTAACTAAATGAAACAAATATATATATATATATATATATATATATATATATATATATATATATATATATATATATATATATATATATAGGGGTGAGATCAAGAGAAAACTCATTTTATAAAGAAAACTAGAAAACTCCATTAAAAAAATTGATTTTACTTTATCAATGGATAAAAATAAAATAAGTGGAAAAAAAAGAAAGGAGAGGGGGGTTTTTAATGAAGAGGGGTAAAATTATCTCATTATTATCACCTGTTTCCTTTCAATTCTTGCTCCCCTGACTCTCGTTGTTCGCTTCTTTCTTACAATCTAAGGTTTCATCTGCAGATCGTCGATTTGGCTGCACAGTCAAGCAAATCGATTGCGAAATCAAGCACATAGACTAAGAACTCCATCAGGTAAGTGATTGTAATAGTTGATTTCACACATTCTATGATTCGATTGGGCGTATTACACGGAATCACACCGATAGTCCCAATTTTTTTTTTTTTCCTTCAATTGAAGAACAATATAACGTAGTAATTACATAAGAAAGTCAATAATAATGCGTATGCTGATATCAGCTCATGTATTGTGGTTATCAGTCAAATATTACATATATGTAGTACATAAATGATGTATTTCACTGCATATTTTTAATTATACTACACATATGTAGTGCTGAACGTAGTAATATTAATGTAATTATATGCGTTTAGTTAAAATACGCATGTGTAAATGAAATTGTTTTAGTTATATTGCATATATGGTTGTTCAATTTTGGTGTGTAACTGATCATTATAGGCATAATTATTGTTTGATTTGGAATGCCCTCCAACTGTTTGATGAAATGTCTAATTGAACACGTTTTTGTAATAACAATGTTCATGCATTACATATACGCAATACTGGTGCGTTAGATTTATGCAATACATACACAATGTATTTTAAAACATATTTATGTTGTGTTGCGTATATGTAGCGTTGAAAGTAGTAATTTTAATATAAATGTATATGCTTACTTGTATTACATATGTGTAATATGTTTGAACCAAATAATGTTGATGTATCCATGTATATTTTACTACATATTTTTAGTTACAGTGCATAATCTGTATATTTTTAGTTATACTACATATGTGTAGTGAATGCAGTAATGTTAATGTAATTGTATACGTTTAGTGATAATACATATGTGTAAATGAACTTGTTTTATTTATATTTATATTTAATTGTTCAATTTTGGTATGTGTCTAATTATTATAGGCTTAATTTATTGTTTCATTTGGGACACCCTCCAACTATTCGATGAATGTATCTAGTGTCAATTAGGCGTATTTTGAGTGCTGGTTAGGTTTATTTTGAGTCGAATCTGCACGATTTGCATTTATATTGTCGATTAGGCGTATAATAAGTTCCAATTATGAGGGATTTGTGCATATATTGTCATACAACGATAGTAATCGGCTAATTTACATGATTATTGGAATATTACGCATATCTGATGCATTAACGGTGCATCCCACCGTATAACTTTTAGTTATATTGCACTTATGTCATACCCCGACTAACACAATGCGGAAGCGTAAAACGGGAATGTAACAGACACCTCTGATATCAACACATTGTTTATAAAGAAACATTACAAACTAATTTACAATATATTACATTTCTTTGTTCTATCATTGTTTTACGGTCTAGGTGATACAAACAAAACTAGTTCGTTAACTATACATTCTTACTACTAACTCCCTTGCCTCTATTCACATAGCATCAACCACATACTTCAGGCAAGTAACAGATCATCAAATTACTCCGATTTAGGTACACCTGAAAAGCAGTTTAAAACGGGTCAACTACTAGAGTTGGTGAGTTTCACGAGTTTCAAGAAATTAGTAATGAATATTCACAAATCAACACTTGTAATCATGAAATAAGTACGTATGCATGTAAATGATGTATGTGATGTAATTATGTTAAGTTACAGTGAAGCCTGGACTGTTCGTGCTACGTGCCTCCATTTCCCACGCTCAATCAACCACTGTGGCCCCTTTCCGCCCACAACATGCCCCGCTAGCTATGTCTAACACTACGTAGCCTGTTTGTATAAATATGGTCATGTGCAAACGGCGCTATGTGACACGGCAACCAGGCCGATTCCGTTTGGGTTTGTCAAACCAATAGTACTATTCACAAGCCGCCGGCTCGAAGTTAATCACGGTGATCGTGGTGACTTTCGTGTGTTAGCACTTAGATAATTCACATCAGTACATGTTTCAGGTATGTATATGTAATCAAACATGCTTTTCACCCCAAAAGTTCGTAAAACAGTTTAAAAGTGGGGTCATGAAACTCACGGTTTAGTAGATATTCAGTACTGTATCAACTCGTGGTTTGTACGGTCCGCTATCAGTAGTTCCTATGATCAATATTATAATAATATTAATATTTTAATATTATTATAATCTCAATACTAAACTGGGCTGTATAACTAATCTGGGTGTAGCTGGAACGCCCAGAAAGTGGCAATAGGCTTAGGTTGTGATGTTGTTCAATGTCTAATACTTAAAACCGAACTTGGCTCAGACTCCCGATTTCCCAGCTGGGTCAAGTTGCTCGTTTACGCGTTCAGAAAACATTTATGGGAAAATAAGCTTGAGTAAATGTATTGGTTAATAAAATGATTAAATTATAAAGAAGGATCACATACTGGGGTCCCGGATTAGCCACGGGGCCTGTTTCCGTTTATCCAGTTTGATTTGAGAAGAAACGCCCACAATCCACCCGGATTGTCCAGGTTTCTCATAGAAAAGTTCGTTTTTAATTAATTAATCCAAAAATATGATTTTTGATCACTCTTAGTGTTTTGATATTCCCGCAGGTTCGTTAGACGCGAACTTGCCGGTTGTTATAAAAACTGAATTTGTTTAATATTCAAATTAGCATAATTAATTAACCGTTAATCATTAAATTATGAAAATTTAACCACTTATCAATTAAATTATTTATATTTTTATAAAAATATTTCTGAAATTAATTACTGATTTATTAATTTATAAAAATTCATTTTATCATCTATATTTCGCCTGAAAATCGTTCGTTTACCCCAAACAATTTCCAAAAATTCCAAAAAATTTCCTGAATACTCAAATGATGTCCCAAAACAACCTGTATCAATTCCAGAATGTAAAAAGCTCGTGCGATATTCTTTTCGGCCCAAATTCGGCTATAAAAATTCATGCGAACGCAAATAAACAAAACACCTTTAAACTTCTCCAAAGGATCCCAAAATTCATATGTGATCAAAATACATCAAATATGAGTTCCCAAAAAAATTTCATAATTTTTGAAGTATTTTAGCTATTTTTTCCAAATAAACGTCCCAATTCAGTAATAAATTCGCCAAATATTCTCGGATTGTCGAAAAATTACCAAATTTGAACAGGGACTCATTGACATGTTCCCTGATGTTCCTGAAAAATTTCATGGCCTAAAAATTTGCACATCACAACCTTTACCTAAATAGCCCGTAAGCGAGTGTTTCGGCATTACCTTGGCGGGTTTGGCTCGTTTTTGACTTTTTAATCAAGTTTTCAGGTTCTTGTGCTTCTAAGCAAGCTAGGTACAAGTCCTATATCACAAACCAAGCAATATCTCATCAACATAACAGCCCTTAACTTAGGGTTTCGACTAGTGCACAAAAACGAACTTTTGAACCGTAAAAACGCCGTTTCAACCCTTTAATCCGTGTTTATGGCCAAAAAAACTATCAAAACAGGTTCCTTACCGTGTTTATGATCAAAACATGTTTATGGACCATTTTTAGGATTTTTACACGGTTAGGAATGATTTTTAGTAATCAAGACATGTTTTTATGGTATTAAACGAGTTTAAACAAGCCGAAAATTAATTAGTTAAGACCTCTTTACCTTGTTTTTGCTGGTTCTTGGCTGGAGCAGAACTTGTGTCCAGAATTTTTAAGAAAATGATGATGAAAATATCTTGGATCTAGTTTATATGTGAAAGAAAAAATAAGGGGGTCAAAGTCTTCTTTGGCGGGCTGGGCTCGTTGGGTCCCCTTTTGGGCCCGTTTGGCCCACTTTTCTCGATTTTCGTGCCTGAACGTGAAATTCCGAGTCCAAATTTATTTCGGGTCCGGTTTTTGGCGACAAAAATATATCGGGTGCGACAAACGGAGCGAAAACGAGTGTTTTTCGGCTAGTTTTGTGCAAAATTCTCTAAACATACTATACGTTTGTAAAAATCGAAAATATTTTCACGGATCGCTTAAAACATTTCAAATAAGTGTTTGGTAAGTCTTTTTAGGCTTAACGGATGATACAATGCTTGGTTTGTAACTATCTTTCGCGTTTAAATCTATAGCGGGTGGTTAAACGATCATGTTTTCGTTTAACTTGTTTGCTATCAAACTAAGGCCATATTTCTAATATTTTAGCTTGTATAGATCGTATATCACTTATGAATGGCCCCCCCGAGATATCTGGGTCATAACCCGACCCGTTCGGTTAATCGTTCGTTTGTTCCGCAAAAGGCGTTTATTTGCTTAATCGGTAAATACGTACTGAGGTGTACCTTGTTTTGGCTCAAATGTCACATTCTCCCCCCGTTAGAAAATTTCGTCCCCGAAATTCGATTATTCAACTTTGTCTTTGTTTAGAAACAGGTGCGGGTATTTCTTTTTGAATTCGGATTTCCGCTCCCACGTGAATTCAGGTCCCCTTTGTGAATTCCACCGAACTTTTACTAGAGAGATTTTGTTGTGTTTTAATTGTTTTATTTTTCCCTCTAATATTTCCACCGGTTGTTCAACGAAATTCAGTTTTTCGTTTATGTTTAAGTCTTTTAATGGCACGATTTCGGTTTCGTCAGTAAGACACTTTTTCAGGTTCGAAACATGAAAGACATCGTGAATAGAACTCAACTCCACAGAAAGTACCAAATAGCATATGGCCTATAATACAGTCTCATTCGACTTCGTGACAGCTATTTGCGGGCGCTTGTTCATTTTCAAATCATAACCTCAATTCAAGCTTATTTGTTTATATTACATATATGTAATGTATGTTTTGACTTACATTTTCAAAATTGTATCTTTGTATATGTTTGTTAGTGCCTATTTACACTCAAATTGTAACATCAATACAAGCTTATTTATTTGGATTACATATGTGCAATATATATTTTACTTACATATAAACGGTGAATTTTATGTTCTTACGGTTTAGAGAATGATGAAACAGATGCCACTAAAAAAGAAAACTTTTTATTGTAGCCAGTTGTGAGACCACCATAAAATAGATTTCATACAGGAAAAAAAACACACTAAAACAACACTAAATAGAACCAATCCATACATGAGCCCAAAATAAATGAAAATAGCATCCGTTAAAGAACAACCCAAAATTTTAAAAAAAAACAATAAAGAATTTTAATAAAATGCATAAAAAACCAACTTCATATTTATAAAATCTGGAAGTTTTTATACATATCCAATTACACTTGTTTAATTAAACTAGTGGTTTGGCTCACTCGTTGCGACGCCTATGCTAACACATGTACATAAGTTTTCTGCATAATTCAAAATATAAAGTTGTCCAGCTCCTAATATCACCTCTAATAAGCCCCTAAATAGCTGTGAAAACCAGTGCAATATGGCATCGTTTATGTGTGATTGTAGCATGACACATGTTTCCTCGCCCTGCATTAGAAAAAATAAATTCTAGTCACAAAGAGTATATTAAAAATATAAATAAACAAAATATAATTTTCATACCTACTTAATACTATGGTATTGCTGCTACTAAATTGGTATGAAGACGATTGTGGGCAAAATGTGTTTCAGGCCAACTCAACTTTGACCCATATAAAAAGTTGTCATGCTGACCTGTATCTTGACCAACACGTTTCAAAATGCCGCTAACGTTGAGAAATTGTTATGATTAAATTAGTTTATCAAATCAATGAATGTTGCAACTTAAAAACACAAAGCAAACCTTAGGGACATGGTATTGATCAACATCATCACCAACCATATTTTCACCTGAAAAACAAAGTCAAAACCAGCAATCATTGAAAGCACTGTATTTGGAACCCGTTTTAAACGGTCGTGTCGGCTTGTTGTGTATAAAGTCCAACTACACATTAATTTAATTAAGAGTGACCATAAACTAAAAGTCCAAACTGCACATGGTATTAACTCAATGATATAGTTGACAACTAGGCTTGCTACAAACCGAATAAGAGATTTAGTTACCTTTTTTTATTGAATTGATTCCTATAAAATCAACGAGCAACTAGAGAACATGCCGATGGGCATGTATCATGTACGATGATAAATTCTATTGTAAAGCGAATATGCCAAAAGAGATTGTATCGCATATATATTAAATTCATGCTAATTTATATTAAATAGTTTCACATGTAACACTGTATTGAATATATGTAATACACAAAAGTAAGATGTTATCTGGTTGTTCAGTACCATAAAATTGCTGAAATTACGAGTAGACATGCTAAAACTTGAAGCAAATATCAGCATAGGAGTTTGATTTGTCATTCAAACCAAATAACTCATGTGCAGTTTATATTACATATATGCAATACGTAACGTTATATTACACATATGCAACATATAATTAAAATGCTACCTTGCTAGTAAACACCGACAGATTGCAATAGAATACAATTGGATTTGCCGGAATTTAAATCAACATCAATTATTGAACTTGGTTTGGAACACTAATAAAACAAATTAGGGTTTTTTTCCCATAAAATAACACCTATTTCTAACCTGGAATCGTATAAATCTGGGATTACAATATCAATTTTGTTTGTAAAACTTTTATACAGAGCAATACTTGATAAGTTTACCAATAAACCGACTGAAACACCTTCAATTGCCCAATTTGATGATTGAAATCAAAGCTACGGGGTCGATCTTTAGCGATATATGCATGTAACGATTCAAAGAATCAATCTTCAGTATCATCTTCGATTAGGGTTTAGATTCGAGCTTCAATAGTTGTTACAGGGGAGATGGGGAAGATGGGCACAGGGTTCACGATGTGTTAGTTGTAATTAGAAAGCACTTTTACAAAAATAACCCTCTAAGTAGGAGTTTTTTAGTTTTCTCCCTAAAAAGGAGTTTTCTCTAGATCCTTTCCATATATATATATATATATATATATATCACAAGTTTTTTTGTTTATTAAATAAAAAAAGTTCTCGCCGAATAGTTCACTGAATGTTCAGTTCATTAACATGTCTAATTTTCTTGGGATGTTCCCTAAGTTTCACGCATTACACGAACATTTACATAAAGTATAAATTGAGTGAAGTGTTTTTCAGACAAATTACCCAATTGTTTAGTCAAAGTAATAAAACATACTTTTAGATCAACCTAATAACTTGCTCAAGGCCCAAAGTCGTAGTACAAAAAAGGTATCAAACAAGTGCACAACCTGTTATTAGCAAAAAGAAGTGTAAAATAAGTCATGGCCCAAACGTAAGTTAACAAAGAACAGAGTGTCCATATGGTCAGGGCCTTTGGCCCAGTAGATCAAAAAACCTAGGGCCACATCACTATATTCATGGTAATTTAACGAGCAAACTTGTCCTTAAAACTTATGCTCAAATATGTAAATTAACGGGCCACAAAGATAGTTCTCGCCGAATAGTTCACTGAATGTTCAGTTCATTAACACGTCTAATTTTCTTGGGATGTTCCCTAAGTTTCACGCATTACACGAACATTTACATAAAGTATAAATTGACTGAAGTGTTTTTCAGACAAATTACCCAATTGTTTAGTCAAAGTAATAAAACATACTTTTAGATCAACCTAATAACTTTCTCAAGGCCCAAAGTCGTAGTACAAAAAAGGTATCAAACAAGTGCACAACCTGTTATTAGCAAAAAGAAGTGTAAAATAAGTCATGGCCCAAACGTAAGTTAACAAAGAACAGAGTGTCCATATGGTCAGGGCCTTTGGCCCAGTAGATCAAAAAACCTAGGGCCACATCACTATATTCATGGTAATTTAACGAGCAAACTTGTCCTTAAAACTTATGTTCAAATATGTAAATTAACGGGCCACAAAGATACTTTTTAGTTAATAGGCTAGGAGATAATGGGCTTGTACTAGGAATTAATTGAAGCAATAATTCATCATAATAATACACAAATTGGATTTAAAAATTTTAAACTATAATCCATTAGTCAACAACCATTTATAATGGATAGGGGTATTTATGATTTCGTTCAACCGATTTTGATAGAGTTTCTGGTCAAACCGGTAAGCACGATATTTAGGAAAACTAAATCGAATTGATGGTTGGCTGGGATTGGCTAAACCGGCAAAACAACTTTGGTTTTGCGGTTTGGTCCTTTTTTAAAGAACGAAACCGTATCATTGGATTTTCAAAAGTTTGGTAAAATGATATGGAGACGACCTTTTTAACTTGGCTTGGCTGAGGTATTTACATCCTCAGAGACGGTCCCAAATCTAATGAACCTGTTTTAAGCTAGCATTTGACTGCCCAATCCAAATAACCAGTATTGTTACATTCAGTAAACATGTTAGGGTATGTTTGGTTGGAGGTAATGGGATGAAGGGGGAATGAAATGAGATAACGAATGGAATGGACAAGGGAATGAAATTGGTCATTACCATTCCTTTGTCTTGTTTGGAACCTATATGAATGAAATCAATTATTGATTTTTATTGTTTGGTGTCCAAAAAAATAGTAGAAATGAAACAGAAATAACAAAAACGCACCTATCTCAAAATACTTTTAACCCCCCCCCCCCCAAAAAAAATAATAATAATGTAACGCCCATTAATTTTCGGTTCAAGGATTAGAAGCTTGTAAAGTATGTATATTTCTCGGGATTTAACCAACATTTCTCGGAAACCTTTTCGTCATCCCGGTACGTTAAATCATTTAACTTTTCTTTCAAGTTGCCATATCTTTCAACTTGGAGGGGCTAGGATGAAACATTTTATATTATATCATAAAACATAAAAACCATAAACCCTACCCCCCCCCCCCTTGTGTACGATCGGCAGGAAGGCAGCCCCCAAGCACCCTCGTTTTTCCTTTTTGCAGCCAAGTTTAGGGCGTGAAACTTCAATTGAAGGTTAGTTCTATGTTTACCCAAGTCTTTTACACCTTAATTGATCATTATTTTACGCGTATTGATCGATAAACGACTTGTTCTAGGCTAACCGAGTGGCTGTCCAGTTGAGCAATTCCGGGACTGTTTTGGTGGAGGTTTTTGCACCAACATCTTCCTAGGTATGTCTAGTATAACATACTTTAATATTATGCACATTGGTGTTAGTTTGATTGGTCAACTAGTTGTAGTTTGAAAGATTGTTTTCGGTTGACTAGAATGGTAGATTGTTGCGTTTAACGCGACATATGAAGTAAGTGATAACCAATTCAGTTCGGATAGCTTCGGTTTAGTGTACGGGCTATTGGAAGATGATTTTTATAAGTATTGGGGCTGAATTGGTTGTCGGTTACTCAAACGGGTCGGTACAACGCGCATTTGCGTTTATTGAATAGTTGGTGCGTTGTACTTACGATTTCTCGAACATAGATTTGAGCAAGCTGCTCGACAGAATACTTCTCGTGGATCGAAATGAAATGAGCAGATTTGGTCAAACGATCGATGATCACCCAAATGCTATCGTTGCCAGTTTGGGTGTTGGGTAATTTAGTGATAAAGTCCATAGCAATGTCTTCCCATTTCCAAACGGGAATCGGTGGTTGCTCGAGTAGACCAAAAGGTCTTTGATGTTCGGCTTTAACTTTTGAGCAAGTAAGACATTTAGATACGAATAACGCTACGTCCTTTTTCATACCCGGCCACCAAAAGGTAGCACGAAGATCGAAATACATCTTATCCGCACCGGGATGAACGGAATACCGCGAATTGTGAGCTTCGTCGAGTATGCAAGTACGAAGGTCATCGCGATTTGGAACCCACAAACAATTGAGAAAGTACAAAAGACCATCGGGTTTGGTTTCGAGTTGAAGTTCGGCTCCACATGACATTTCGTCGTACATGTTACCTTCTTCAACAGAGGTACGTTAAGCTTGAAAGATTCGAATTTGAAGATTGGTTTGAACGACAACGCTTAGAAGCATAACAGATTTAACATTACTTAGAGCGTCGGCGACAACATTCGTTTTACCGGGATGGTAACGAATTTCGCAATCGTAATCACTAAGTAATTCGGCCTATCGTCGTTGTATCATATTGAGATCTTTTTGGTCATAAATGTGTTGAAGGCTTTTATGATCGGTAAAAACCACACATTTCGTACCATAAAGGTAATGTCTCCAGATTTTGAGAGCGAAAACAACGGCACCAAGTTCGAGATCATGAGTCGTGTAGTTCTTCTCTTTGACCTTAAGTTGCCTTGATGCGTAAGCGATGACTTGACCTCGTTGCATGAGGACACAACCATGACCTTGATGAGAGGCATCGCAAAATACCACGAAATCGTCGTTTCCATCAGGAAGGGTTAAAATGGGAGCATTGCAAAGCATGTCCTTGAGAGTACAAAAGGCCTTTTCTTGCTTCGAACCCCAATCAAATGGTTTTCCTTTATGAGTGAGGGAGGTAAGAGGCAAAGAGATCTTGGAAAAGTTTCGAATGAAACGTCGATAATATCCAGCTAAACCGAGGAAGGATCGAATTTCCGTGGGAGTCGTTGGAGTTTTCCAATACTTAACGGCCTCAATTTTAGCGGGATCAACATGAATACCTTTGTGTTTACGATATGTCCCAAAAATTGAACTTGCTCGAGCCAAAATTCGCATTTGGAGAACTTGGCATAAAGTCGTTCGTTTCTAAGAAGTTTGAGAATGGAACGCAAATGATGCTCATGTTCGGCTTTGGATTTGGAAAAGATGAGAATGTCATCAATAAAGACAATAACGAATTTATAGAGGAATGGTTTGCAAACGCGGTTCATGAGGTCCATAAACACCGTGGGTGCATTTGTTAACCTGAAGGGCATAACCAAAAATTCGAAATATCCATATCGAGTACGGAATGCGGTTTTTGGAATGTCTTCTTCGCGAACACGCAATTGATGATAACCTGATCGAAGATCGATTTTGAAGAAGCAAGTTGCGCCTTGAAGTTGGTCGAATAGGTCGTCGATTCGTGGCAAGGGATAACGATTTTTAATGGTGAGTTTGTTAAGTTCCCTATAATCGATGCACATACGAAACGAACCATCCTTCTTTTTCACGAAGAGAATAGGAGCGCCCCAAGGAGAAGAGCTAGGACAAATGAAACCTTTATTGGAAAGTTCTTCGAGTTGGTTCGATAATTCTTGCACTTCTGACGGGGCTAAACGGTAAGGAGCCTTGGCTACGGGCATTGCGCCGGGCACAAGATCGATTCGAAATTCAATCGGACGAACGGGTGGAAGACCGGTGACATCGTCGGGAAAGACATCGAGGAAATCACGAACAATAGAAATATCTTGGATTTTCCTTTCCTTTTTGTCTTTTGTCGCCAAGAGAGCTAGGAGCGGAGCATACTTTTGGCGTAAGTATTTTTGCGATTGGAGCACGACATGAGATTAAGCCTTCTCGAGGTAGCTTTTCCGAATACCATAAGGATTTTACCGTTGACAAGCGGAATGCGAATGAATTTATCGAAGCAAACAACTTCGGCACGGTGCAAAGATAACTAATCCATGCCTACTATGACATCGAAACTTCCCATTTGCATCAGGATAGGATCGATGGAGAATTTATGGTTAGCAAGAACGAGAGTACAATCGCGGACGACGGAATTTATGGTGATGGAGTTCCCATTGGCGACTTCAACAGAAAACGACCGGGAAAGCTTGGTTCGAGACACGGCAATTTTCGACTCAAATTTCAAAGAAATGAAACTTCTATCGGCACTCGTATCAAATAAAATGGAAGCCAAATGTTGGTTCACTAAAAACATACCGTTCACAACATCGTTTGCCGCTTGAGCTTGATAAACATTCATCATGAAAGCTCGTCCTTGATTGCCTTGGTTGACTTGAGGTGCTTGCGGTGGTGGAGGAGGTGGTGCTTGTATGGGTTGGATGGGTTGGATGAGTGGTGCATTGTGTTGGGAAAGTTGAGGTTGGTAGGTTTGAACTTGGTAAGCTTGAGTTTGGTAGTAAGGTGCGGTCATGGTTTGGTTAGTAAGGATGAGGCGAGGACAATTGTTGCGGAAATGGTTAGGGTCACCGGAATTGTAGCAAGCTCGGGGTTGTTGAGGTTGGTTTGGTGGGTAGGGTGCATATCGGTGTTGAGTATTTTGGGGAAAAGTTCTTGGTTGGTTTGGTTGGTTAGGTTGGGTTCGTTGTGCGGATCGGCATGTGGTGTTGAGATGACCAAGTCGGTTACAAATGGTACAATGGCGACAAGGCATGTTTGGTGGGTGATGGAGTTGGCAAATGTTGCATAGTGGGGCGGTACCGGTATAGGGTTTTCGGGTTTGGGGTGGAATTTGGGTTTGTTGTTGAGGTTGGGGTTGGGTAACGACATAGTTTCGGTAGTTGGTTTTGGGTTTATTGTTGTTGTTATTGTTGTGACGGGAAGAGTTGGAGTGGTTAATGGTTTGTGGTGCGGGTTCAACCTTGGCTTGTGGTGCGGGCTCGGGTTTGGCTTTTTCGTTTGGTTTCTTAAGGGTTAGGGTACCCGCTTTCACATGATTCTCCGATAGCGCACCGGCTAGAGTAATGGCATCCTCAAGATTCACGGGTTTGCTACTCATGACTGAGTCCCGGATTTGCATAGGTAAACCCCTAATGTATTTGTCAAGCTCACTCTCAACCGGGGTAACCAAATGAGGGATGAGAATGCTCAGCTCGTGGAAACGGAGTGAGTAAGCGGCGTTATCACCACTATCTTACTTGAGGTTCCAAAATTCCTCCTCAAGCTTTTGAAGTTCGTGTTTGGGACAAAACTTCTTCATCATGAGTGCGTTGAGGTCGGACCATGGAAGAGCCATAGCCGTTTCCGACCCTTGGAGATGCATGACACTATCCCACCATGTTAGAGCGGTTTTTCTAAACATGCTTGAAGCGAAATTTGTCTTTTTCGCTTTGGGGCACTCGCTATATCTAAACACATTCTCCATAGACTCGAACCATTGCAACAAGGTAGTCGCACAGTTCGTACCCCAGAATTCGGTTGGGTTGCCACTAGTAAATTGCTTATATGGGTAGGATACGGGTTTGGGTTCAACGGGTGCAACAACGGGTGGAGGAGGTTGGGTAGCTTGGATTTGAGTTACAAGTTCGGGAATCACAGCGGCCATTTGCTTGACGATAAAAGCAACCATACGTCGGTTGGTGCTCTTGCGTGGTCTTAGTGGAGGCATGCTAAAAGATTATAAAGAAATGGAATAAGTTTTAGGTAAAAAGAAATGGATATGAGAGTGTATAAAATAATAATAAGGTGAAGTTAAATTTTCCTTTTGATTGTGAATCCTAGAGTTAGTGAGGAGTAGATGTTAGTGTTAGATAAAATATAAATCTTTGTATATAAACAACAAACCGGAAACAATCGTAAATGATTTTGAGATTTTGAGGGGTTAAAGCTTAAAATTTTGAGATTTTGAGGTTTATAGAGTCGAAAAAAATCGTACATGAACTACCATGATTTGATATTCCAACTCAAAAAATTTTTTTTATAAAACACAACGTTGGAGTCTAAACATGTGCACGAATCACCGCAACTTTTTCATGTTTTCGACTCAAATAACGATAATAACACCATAAATCGGGATACAACGTCATGTCAAAGCACTAGTCCACGAATCACCGTAGTTCTATTGTTTTGACACCGAAAAATTAGGATGGCGACCGGAACACTCGCATTCGACTACTTAAAGTATTGACATGTATAACATGGTTTGTGCCCTAGAAAGCGAGCACTATAATCCCACAATTCCAGGTAAGTAAATCACCTTCGATTCTTTGAATCTTTTTGTCAAATGGTCGTTTTATAATGTCTCGCTTCCTATGAGGGCTCCGAACCCGATATAAATGCAACCTTTAAGGGATTATAAACAACGGGATCCAAGTTAATCTTGTAATCCATAAAACACAATGAAAATCTACTTTTCGCGTTTTAAGGTAAGGATACCTTGGAAATACTATGAAAGTGTGTGTATGTGAACATTTGGGATATTGGTGAATTTTAAACAAGTTTTTAAATAATATGCGATATGAACAATCAAAATAGAGTAACCACGTATAAGAACACGTATAGGACCCTAAGCATAACAATACTAGGTCGTTACGTCTAACCACCTATCCTATTGTCAGGGCTCTGATACCAATCTGTCACACCCCGACCAAAGGCGGCGGAACATGCCGAGGTGTAACGATTGTCCATAAGCACATAACACTAATTAAAGTGACAGTATTTAATAAACTCAATTTATTTCACAACATCAAAAATGTCACATAACAATTATCCATAAAATAACCATAAACAAGATATCACAAAATATGGCAAATTTGATATTGTTCATTTTTACTAATATCCTAAGGTCTTTGATGTCGTTTTCTTCACAATCATAAATCAACCAAGATGCAAACCTGCAACATTTCATAAAATAAAGTTTGTCAACACAAAGGTTGGTGAGCAATTCATAAGTTTAATCATATTAGTATATAATAAAGATAGCCACAAAACTTGCATACGAAACGATAAATAAAAGTGGTTTGGTAATTTGGATAAATAGATATCGCTAAACACGTTAGCGACACCTAGCTATAAGGGGATGCCAAATAGTCTAGGATTTTATAGTTATCGTTAATTGCATTACGTTACGACACCTTGCTATAAGGGGATGCCAAATAGTCTAGGATTTTATAGTTCCACCAACCAAAAGCGATAAACACATAGGCATATAAGCATAGAACACCAAATCGAGCAATTATTTAGGTAAAGTATACAACTACGTTTGTGGTTTAAGATTCAAATATAAAGCATTTTGTTGAATAAGTATGAAATGTCACCCCCAAAATAAAAGATGGAAAATGGGGTATGAAGTACTCACCTTCAAGTAGTAAACTTGAAAGATGATAATTTGGAGATTTGTCGGAACGACGAGTTTAACGCACAATGCCTAAAAAGAAAAGAAGTCTTGAATTTATAAAGGTTTTCTTGAAGGTCTTTAAACAAAATAAATGTCGAGAAATGTAAATAATTAAAGTTCAAGGTTTAAAATGTAACTATTTAAGAATTTATAATAATAACCCTTTAAAAATGTAAGTTTGCTCGAAACCGGGTTAAAGTATCTAACCTTAATATTTACTCAACCTATGTTAAGTAATAAGGTGGGTAAAATGCAAGAATGCAAATCCCTTTGGAATAAAGATACTAAAACGGTTTTTTTTTATCGAGTGTTCGGGTTGTCGGTTCGGGTCTTGATAATTGGTCAAACCTATAGTCAACTTTCCAAAATATTGAATGTTATGAGATAACTCAATAAAATTTAATAAGACTTAACCAAGTATGTAGTTCCATTGTTTTAGAACTAACAACGCACGTTAAGCGAATGTTCAGTTTTGTCGGTCCAAACTTTGTTATGAGATCAAGTTGGATCCAACATTTCCAAGTACTTAAGAAAATATTTAAAAATCAATTTGTAACTATTTTTAAAAGAAATATACAAGTCTTGATGGCTAAAAAAACACACTTGTGTGTCTTAAGCGAGTAAGAATCGGTTAGGTTTCCACATGTCCAAACACTAAAGAACTTGTATAATAATTTACAAATAAAAAAAATACTTTAAGTTTTACAACCAAAAGTTAACAATAAAGTCTTTAAACAAAAGTTCGGTTTTCGGTTTGGATCATGTTTCGGGTTAAGACCGAGGTAAGATTCTACAAACCCATAACCATAGAATTTGTAAAAATGATTTTAGAAACTTAGATCTAACAATAAGTATGTTTAAACAATTATTTAAAAAAACTAGTAACAAAGTTCGATTTACGGTTTAGAGCTATTTACGGTTAAACCGAAGCATAGACTCTTAAAAACCCATAACCATGGAACTTGTAAACATGACCAACAAACTAAAATAAGCAAGATTAATATGTATGAACAAGTTATATAGATGTATATATATCAAGGACATGAAGTCCTCCATGAAGCCTTGCCTTATGAGGTCCGAAACCTCACCGACCAGAATCGGAGAAGTAACTACCAAAGATAAACAAGGGGCGTATATTATATATATGTTGCACAACCATAAATAAGTATTAATAAGGCTACATAAACTAATTAAGATGAAAGACTAAAAACCTTCAAGAACACTTAAGAAGATAACCTTGAATCTTTGATGTTTGAGAGAGTTTTTTTTTTTTTTTTTTTTTTTTTTTTTAAAGTTGTGGCAAGAGAAAATGAAGAGGAAAGATGGTGTATATATAGGGTAATGTTGGTGGTCAATTATGGGTGTGAGACACAAGAGTTTTCATGCAAAATGGATCAAGACAAAAACACAAAACAAAAAAAAAATAATAAATAAAAATAAAAATAAAGGTAGGATGTTTTCAAGACCCAGCAAGTGTGAAACAGTATTGTAACATAAATCCATCATTTTGATTATAACATAAGCTTCGGTTTACAAATCAGGTCGGTTTACATAATAAACAAATACAAAAACGAATACAAACAAGACCCGAAATTGTCGAATGTCACAATCTATACACCACATTTTTTCCCATATTCAATTAATTAATATTTTTTATATCTTTATCACTATCTTTTTATTTCTTTTTCACTTACCAGGGTGGCACAATGATTTTGGTGGCCTATGCGAGTAAAAAAATCGGAGGCATTTTCTAGGAAATTTAAAGTTGTAATTTCCACAAAAAAAAATTCCAGCTTCACATTCAATTAAATGAATATGCTAAATTTTTAACTAAAATAGTTTTAGTATATTTTTAGATACCTAATTTATAATATAACCTAGTACATGATTTTTTTTGTCTTTAAAAATAAAAAACCATAATTTAAATATGTTGAAACACACGTCATGATGCAACTTGATAGGAGAATACTGAAAAAAATCATGTGGAAAACAATACACACAATGGTCCTTTTTAATATTGACGTTCACAATTATGATGCACGTATATCATTTTAATTTCGAAAACAAATACGTTGGATAAGATAATATCGATTATTAACCTTTTGTACTCGAAACAAGTTTTGATCGCTAATTAGGAGCATATGCTTAAATTATTGTTTAATTTTTTTTAACAACATATACTCAGTTATTGAATTAATACATAATTTAATTTAAGATTAGTTTAGAAAAAAAAAACCCTACTAAACAGACTAATAGAAATAGAAATGAACATCATACCTCCGAGGTAGAACAATATTCTGCTTATGATATCAAAATAAAACTTATATATATATATATATATATATATATATATATTGGGAGATTTCAATTAAGAACCCCTTTGAGTCTTAAGAACTCGAAAGAACTCAGTGTAACGATTTTTTTTTTCGAATTTTTTTTACACATGCGTAATATATGTAAGTTACATACACGTAAAAAAATTACAGAATTTTTTACGCACCGAGTCGACTTTTTACACATGTGTAACGGACGTAAAAGTTAGTGTAACCACTTACATATTTATTCTCTCTCCTACTTTGACTTTTTTGTTAGATTTAATCTCAACCATATATTCCAATCCATTTAATTAAATGTGTGGCTTATAATTGAGTTCTTAAGTTTTTAAAACTCAACATGGTTATCAAAATATCACTCCTATATATATATATATAGAGAGAGAGAGTCAGGTTAAAATAAAAACTCATTTGAGTTGTGAAAACTCTAGAAACCCATTCTCAATCATATGTTTTTAATTAAAGTTTGAATCATGTGGTACACAATTAAAGTTAATAAAAAATGTAAACATAAATATAGCATTTTCTCTCTCCTGAAAACATATAAAAAATTAGTATAAAAATGTTAAAAAATAGCAAAACAAATTTTTTTGATATTTCGATGTTTTGTATTAAATGTTACAACATATATTACGTGTGCAAAAAAAAAAAAAAACAATGTTACATAGGGTTTTCACGGGTTTTCACAACTCAAATGGGTTTTCATTATATACTTCCTATATATATATACTACATATAAAGAGAATCCTACGGACCTCTTAATTTTTAAGAGGTCCAATCTATAATGCAATATGTACAAGTTTCAATGCATAAAATTTACATAAAATAGGGGTATTTTTGACTTTACACAAATCACTAACTAACGTATTATTTTATATTTACAATATATACCCCTTAAAACTTACAACATATACCCTTAAAATTTAGTTAACTTTTGTAAAATCTAGAAATGTTTGCATATTTTACCTCTTATCTTTATCAAAAAAATTGACAAACTTATCTTTTTGTTTACTTTCGTCTATATTTTTAAATATATAATGTTATTAAAAAAACCGAACCAACCATTACGACGTGCTTATTTTTGTCGACGATTCGATATAAAATTTCAAAACCGTTTGTTGATTATAATGTACAAGTCAATGAAGCATTAAAGTACAACTTAGATATGCAACTAAAAATCTATAAAATGTTTATAAACACCCTCATTCTATTTTACATTATCAACTATGAAATTACAAAACCAACCCTCTCAATCATACAATTCAAATTACAAAACCATTAGAATAAAGTCAACTCAATGTACACATAAACTTATATTTAGTTGTGAATCACAAAATTATCCACATATCAATATATACCAAAATTTTATTAATATCAAACGATCGACAATTTTCAAGGTGGGGAAAGAGTTTATTATAGTTTCGACGAAGTTGAGGACGATAACAACATTTATCCGACCGAGTTACTAAACTCACTAAATGTTAGTGGTTTGCTGCCTCATAAACTTCGATAAAGATTGGATGTCCAATGACATTGATACGGAATATTGATCCATCACGTGGTTTATATAATGGCACAAGTGTTTGATTTTACATGTTTTTTCTTTATGTTCCTCAATCATACTAAGTTAATCATTTTGTACAACATAAACTAGGAAACTAATGGACGAAACTTAGAAAAAGTTTGAAGCTTTGGTATGTATGTTAACTACATATAGCATTATTACTTTGTTAAAACATATTTAAAAGACTAAATATTATTTTCTTTTTTTCAGTATCGAAACTTGCCATAGAAGATGTAGCAATGCAAGTAGCCAACAAAAAGGAATCTCAGCCTCCACTAAAGGTATCAACGAAACCTAGGCATCAACCTCTTTGTGAAGCATGCTCACCGATGATGAATGGTGGTTGAAAAAATCAAGATGAGATAATTAGGATATGGGAAAAATATGACTAAAATTTATTATTCTTGTTTTTGTTTATTGCACTTTCATTATAATTTACTAAATTAGACAATAATTTTAATGTCAAATTATATTTTATTGTACATGTGTAACAGTTATAAAAAGATATACCATATTCATGCTGCTAACTTGAAACAATATTAATAGTAAAAACAGTTATACAATAAAGTTTTGTAAAATATTATACGAATAACAAAATTAACAAACTAAAGTACTATTATGCAATATCTCATGAGTTGACTTATGAACCAACATAAACGACTACAGCGTTGCAATTTGCCATCGTCACCGCATCACGCGGGCATTCTATTAATATATTTAAAACGAGATCTTAATTTTTTGAAGCTCGGAGTCCCAGTTTAGGTTTGATATACAGTTTGACCGGTCCATCACTAACAACCACTTAGATATTACAATCACTTCATATAATATACAAAACTTACTCATATATTTTTTAAGTAGTAGATTATGAGTGCTAAGAGGTTGTTTATCAACCAAATAACTAACTAAAGACAGTTGTGACGTGGATTTCAAAAAGGCTGTTCTTGTTATTTATTATCAAAACGAGGGTACTGCTGGGATTTCACTTGGTATATGATGCTACATGAGTGGTTGGTTTCCTTCGGGTAGTTGGTGTCCTCGATAAAAGCGACCATTATAATGCCCCCAACTTAGTATATTCCAAATCTACCCTTTACAAGAATCTCTCACCGAGGCCATCGCCAATCACTTTGTGCGTACAAAACAACTTGTCATCGTAGGAATCACTAAAGATACCATCAAGGCCCATACCCACGAACGACCCATCATGTTTACATCTGGAATGACCATTATGCCCTTGAGTGTTGAAGACGTCCCCTTCAAGCAAAGGGTTCTCCAACTTTGCTTCATATGAGCTCAAATAGTAATTTATTAATATTTATTAGTATCTACAACAAATATATAAGCAAAATTTTCTTTTTCTTAATTGATACCGTAACATCCCGAAACTTTCAAGCCAATTTCAACAAGTTATAATAAATCAGGGATTGAAAATGAAAATTATAAGTTTCAAGATTCATCGCACTAGGCGATGGACCAGAAAGAAACCCATCGCGATACACGATGGGAGTCTCACAAAACCCAACATAACCCAACTAATTTTGTCTAACACAAACATATTCAAGTGATCCGAGTTCAGTCCCTTTAATTCTTCGTTTTTTTTCTTTTATATAAATGTATATGTATATGTATATGTTTACCCACCCATACGTACATATAACTTTTAACTGTTGTTGTTGTTGTTATTATTATTATTATTATTATGTATAAAGCTTTTAAAAAGTTAACATTTTAGAGGACGAAGTTTTAGTGTTGTCTTTTTACAGTTCTTGATACGTTATATGTCTAACATAGTTTTTTCGAGTCGGGTTGTTATGATATATTTAATAGGGATGACAATGAAACCCGAACCCGATGGAAAAACCCAAAACCCGACATAAATAGGATGGGTAATACCCGACCCGTTAGGGTTTGGGATTAGTTTTGAAATTTTTCGTGGGTTTGGGACAGGTTTAGGATTTCTAATATACCCGATTACCCGATAACATAGACCCATTTACCCGGTTATATACCCGATGTACCCGATATAGCTTATTATATTATATATATACTATATTCCAAATATATTATTTGTTGAAACTTGTTTATGTCAATTATTTGAGATATTTTACCTTTATGGTAACCATCTTTGTAATCGATTAGTTATATTTGGTCAAAACCCCGGTAGAAACCCGACGGGTTTTGAGCCGGGTATACCCTAGGGCTATTTTGTCAAAACCCGATAGGAAACCCGAAACCCGACGGGTAATTACCCGATTAAAACCCGACGGGTTTGGGACGGACTTTTATAACCGGGTGTGGGTTTGGGAACACCTAAACCCGACCCATTGTCATCCCTAGGATATAAGGGCAACATGGGAACAAGATAATAGTGGCACACTCGTAAATTGGTAGAAACTGAGGGACAAATACAAAAGCACATCACAGGCGGGTGGGGGTATAAATACGAGTGGCTGTTCCATTGCGAATCCTTCCTTCCTTCCATTTGAGTCTCTTTCTCTCCCTGTGTTTGATTATCCTCCCCAAAATCTCTAGTCAAACATGGGAGAAGAGAAACCCAAGCCAATCGGCGGCGTCTGGCCCACGATCAAGCCATTTGTCAACGGCGGAGCATCTGGTATGCTTGCTACCTGTGTCATCCAGCCCATCGATATGATCAAGGTAAATCTGCATTTCAGATCGCTTCTTAAGATGAACATTAGGTTCTCGTAATTGTAATTGTTTGATTCATTAGTGATATTATGCATAGAAGGTGTTCGACAATATGCTTTAACTGATTTTGTCAAATCCTTTATATTAACATTAATGATTTACTACAGATTTGTGGTAGTTTGATTGTATCCTGACAGAGTTAAATGATAAATCTTCTGTTATTTGATTTGAATTGTATAATGTGTTGTATTATTTACATGAAATGTGATTTTCTAATTACAGGTGAGGATTCAATTGGGTCAAGGTTCTGCAGGCGAGGTCACGAGAACTATGCTGAAGAACGAAGGAATCGGTTCCTTTTATAAGGTTTGTAATCTTCTGAAGAGGTAGGTCCCAGCAGAGCCCAGTTGGACCCGCAAGACTCACCTTGAAGAGGGACGTCTGCGCAGAAAACAACTGGATCCGCAGGACAAACCATGCTCAGAGACGTGACGTCCTTACGCACAGTACGCAAGCTGGTCCCGCAGGAAATGCCTCCCGATGGTGAAGGACTCCGCCTGTCCCCGCAGCCTCGGATACAAGCCATCAGGGAAGGCCACCCGCGCAGCAAGGCTACACGCACAAAGCACTTAGCTCTCAATCACTCAGTGTCACCTGAAGGAATGAGCGAAGCCGGGAACAATCCCGCACAAGGGCGGGAGGGGGAATACTCCCGCCCAAATAAGCCAGTCCGTACGATACGGGAAGATCTGTACTGTACCTGACGAGGTATGGGAAAAAGATCTGACTAAAGATACGACAGCTTATTGACAACAGTATGGCGAGCAGCATGCTCCTGTACTGTGTCACTATTGGCCGCTGCCTACTCACCAACTACTGCCATACCACGTGCGTAGCCGCCAGTTGGTGGAAAAGGAATAGTATACAGCAGGCCTGGTCGCTATCAGCCGCTACCTACCCACCAACTACCAGCAGGGCACGTGCGTAGGCTACTGTTGGTGGAACAGGAACACTGTTGCAGCCGGCCATACCTCCTTGGAAACTTACCTTCGGCTATAAATACCACAAATGGTATGACCATCTCATCCTATCATATCTTATCACATTATCATCATATTATACCTGATATCTGCTCTAGCAATCTCTTAATATACTTTTATATTTAAAGAGCAATTTAGTCTGATTCTCACGCCGGAGGGTGGTCACAAGGAGGAACCCCCCCCTTCTCAGTGACGAGCTCACGGTGTCTGTTTTGCATGTTATCAGAAGAACCATCTTCCAAGGGTCTAACCCCTCGTGGGAAACATCTATCTAACCCCCAGGTTACCAGTAATCTGTCCGGGGTCCGGTTAGTGTTTCTTCATTGGCGCCATCCGTGCATAAAGCTAGAACTTCATTTTTCTCCAGTTTTTTCAAACTTCTACAAAGATGGTTAGAGAAATTCCGGTAACCACAACCCCAGCTACTGGGGGGAATACCGGTAACACAGTTTTTACAAACACTACCCCGGTTACCCAAGCCGGGGCAAGTGAAGTAAATTTTACGAACACTACCCCAGTTACTCATGCTGGGGCAAGTGCAGTAAATGATCGCCTACTGGGATCCACTGATACCCAGGTTGAGAAACGAAGACTCCCCCGCCAAACTCTCGATGAAGTCAAGGCATGGGCGGAGGCACGACAAAAGGAATTCCAGGCCGAGTTGAACGAACGCTTGCGTTCCGTACAACAGGCCGACGAATTCGAATACTGGGAGGATGACTCGGAGGAATCCGACTCCGACGCGAACCCTCGCCATAGGGCAAAAGGGAAGCGTAAGGAAATGGAATCGCAACTGAAAAGGCATTTTGGACAAGCCTTCAAACCAAAAAGCACAGGTGGAAGTCCACGAGACTTCTCCAAAACGTTCAGACCAAACATTGCAAATGCAGGAACGTCCAAGTTTGCAAGGGACATTGCGGAAGCAATCGCCCCAAAGAGTGCCAAACAAATGCCTAACATAGGCACATATGACGGTATATCTGATCCAGACGATCATTTGAACAGGTTCATAGCGGGGGCAACCGTCAGCAATTGGACGGAACCCACGTGGTGCTACATGTTCCAAATGACGCTTGTTGGGGCTGCTAGAGCTTGGTTTGATCGTCTACCGGTCAACCACATCTACGACTGGGCAGACTTCCAGCAGAAGTTTAGCCAACACTTCAGCCAGCAACGGAAGTATACCGAGGAGCAATGGACAATCCTCAAATGCATACGAGAAGAAGATGAATCTCTGCCAAAACTTCATCACTCGCTTCAACTCAAAGAAGCTAAGTTTGGGCAATATCAGCGAAGATCTTGTTCGCGCTGCCTTCATCCAGGGCGCACATGACCCAGAGCTCATCCGCACCCTAACGGGTAAAGATGGCATGCCATCCACATGGGATGCCATCATGACAGCAGCAAAACGCTATGCGGAAACGGAGAAGAAGCAACTGGGTAGAGATCTCCCCCAGAGCACAAACCTCTACACTCAGAAGACGAGAGAAGACAACGTCCTCACCGCCCGATTAAATAAAAAGCGGAAGCTAGGCATTTGGCAGTCAAGGGTAAACTTTGACACCTCATCCGGCTTGCAACATCGATTGGGCGGAAAGGATAATGTACATCCGCATCGGAACTCCAGATGGACGCCACTCACCAAAAGCGTCACTGAGATATTCGCTACTGAAGAGCTCCCGTGGCCAAAGCCTCCAATAATCCGACATCGTCATGATGCTGATCGGAGCAAATACTGTGACTTTCACAAGACAAAAGGCCACAACACTGAAGAATGCATAGACGTAAAAGACATGGTCGAAGCATTTGTCAGAGATGGGACGCTCGCGCACCTAGTGGCGCAATAAAGGCTGAGCAGGCGGGTGCGTGTAGAACCTCAGCTGGGGAAAACACGAATAAAAGTTCCAGCTTCAATGTCGAGACTACATGCTGCGTAAAGAACGAGATTCCGAACCAGGTGCGTATCGGCTCTATGGCACTCCCATCCCAACATGGAAGGGAGCTCATTTACACAATTTGCATGTAAATCAATTCCAATTTGTAAAGAAAAGGCCAAGAGCCACTTCTAATGGAAATGATTCTCTTTAGAACATCGAAGCTGATGATTTTACTTTTCTGAACACTAATATGCCGGCTTTCACCGCATAATTACGTGAAGTCGTTGCGTGGGAAGACGGTCCTACCCGCACAAACCCAATAACAGGACAAAACCTTCACGCAGGTCAGTTGAAGGAGAAGTTCAGCACCCAAAAATGAAAGTGCCGGTCTATCCGCACGAATCATAATGAGGAAACTGAATAATAACCTATCAATAACCGCGCGTCGAACGGTTAAACTATGCAACACTGGTGACGGCATTCACATTGCGAGAAGTCGTTGCGTGGGAAGGCGGTCCTACCCGCACAAACCCAATAACGTGACAAACCTTCACGCAGGTCAGTTAAAGGGGAAGAGTTCAATTATCCCATTAAATGAAAGTGCCGGTCTATCCGCATGATTCATGAAAGGAAACTGAACACTAACCTATTGGCAACCGCGCGTCGAACGGTTCAAAACAAAATTCTTAAAAGGATAAGGAAGACCTACACGCAGGTCAGATAAGGGTAAAGTTTTGCCATCCTACTAAGTGCAAGTGACGGTTCTACCCGCACAATCACGAAAGAGGAAGCAAAACTTCACACCTATTATCAACCACGTTCAAAGGTTAACTTATCCTCAAAGGATGAGGAAAACCTACACGCAGGTCAGATAAGGGTAAAGTTCTGCCATCCTACTAAGTGCAAGTGACGGTTCTACCCGCACAATCACGAAAGAGGAAGCAAAACTTCACACCTATTATCAACCACGTTCAAAGGTTAACTTATCCTCAAAGGATGAGGAAAACCTACACGCAGGTCAGATAAGGGTAAAGTTTTGCCATCCTACTAAGTGCAAGTGACGGTTCTACCCGCACAATCACGAAAGAGGAAGCAAAAATTCACACCTATTATCAACCACGTTCAAAGGTCAACTTATCCTCAAAAGATGAGGAAAACCTACACGCAGGTCAGATGAAGGTTAAAGTTTAGCCATCCTATTAACTGCAAGTGACGGTTCTACCCGCACAATCACGAAAGAGGAAGCAAAACTTTAACCCATTATCAACCACGTTCAACAGGTTAACTTATTCTAAACACTTGGAAAATTGCTAATTTAAACTAAAGTATGCAAGTCATATAAAGTTTATAAAGCAAGGAATCCAATGAATCAAGCGGTCTTAGCCGCACAAAGATTTACATTTCATAAATATTCGTTACAAGAATGGCCGGGTGACTACCCGCCTACAAGAGAATCTATACAAACTAAATCTATCCTAGCAGCGGGAAGGGATCTTCAGGATCAGGCTTCAGGGCCACTTCCACTTGGACCAGCGCCGTCAGTAGAGCGTGGCTGTTCAAGGAAAGCCTTAAGGATAGGCAGCCCATCATCAGCAGCAGCAATTTCATTCACCTTCTCCACCACCGGATGCGGGAAGGCGGCGTATTGATTTACTGCTTGGTCATATATGGCTTCAGTATCTACATTGTACAAAGGGAAGTTGGATGGCGGGACGCCTTTCTCAACAAACCCTAGACCAAGCAGGAAGCCGACCCGTTCCCCATCCTCGTGAGAAGCGTTGAGGGCTGCGCTCATAGCATCGTCATAGGATGTCTCTGAGAAGACCCGATGCACAACCTACATAAGAAAATATACAAGTGTCAGCACCCTATTTACAAAGAAAAGCGTGAAGACATGAAGATAGACATACCTGAGACAACGCTTCTCGAAGAAGCCATTCCTTGGCAACCAGAGCTTCTTTGAGGGCGGCTTGAGCTTGGGTACAGGCGCGTTCGGCTTCGCTTTTGTTAAGGTTGGCAAGTAGCACTTCCTTTGCGGCAGCCTCTTCGACGCCCTTAAGCTTCCGCTCGGTATGGTCAAGCACGCCCCTCTGGTCCAAGATCTCCTGGAGCTTCTTGGCATCTTCCATCGCCAAGGCATCATGAGCACGTTGGAGAGCCTCTAATTTGGCCTTGAGCTCCTCGTTCTCCACGCGTAAAGGCTCAGCAACGGCTTCAGCCTTAGTGGCCCTCTCGGTTGCGTTCCTCGCAGTCTCCTTAGCCAGCCGAAGCTGTTCATTAACAGCTTGGGCAGCCTTGGAGCGGGCCTCGAGTCGCGCTTGAACCTCAACCTCGAGGGCCTTGAAGGCCTTCTCCTTCTCCGCAGCAGCTGCGGCCAACTTTTGGTTCTCCTCCCGAAGAGCCCGCGCTTGAGATACTTCCTTGGCGCGAGCTGCTTTCAACTTGTCGTTTTCACGACAAAGCAGCTCGACGCGCGGCTGCATCCGGGCTTGGAGAACCCGAAGCTCATTGGTTAGCCTACCCTCCTGGTAGCTAGCCATGGCTTCCCCCAACGCACCATGGGGAGCAGCGTGGCGAGCCCATTCCACGCACTCCACAGGGGTACGAAGGGTTGTTCCTCGGCGTATGTTCCATCGCGGAACATACACTTCATTGGAATCCGACACTGCAAAAAACAAAAAAGCAGTTAGGAAAAGATGATAAAAAATAAAAGTGAAAAAGGGCCAAAGGAACCCTACGCACCTGTAGGGTCTATAACAGGCCGATAGCCGCCGAACCCATCACCTGAACCCAAAGGAAACCCATCCAAAAGGTCAGGCAGATGGGAAGGTGGCAAAGATTGGCGAGTACTCCCATGCGTACCTGATGGGCCGGCCGTCGGTGCCGGTGGCGGGGGCATGGTGGCAGCCGCCGCAGTCGCTGCCGCAGAATCCGCGGCAAAAGTAACCGCCGGCTCTGTGAAGGATGCTGTAAAAATCGCACTCACAGCCGGCGGTGACGTCATCTCGGCTGGAACAGTCGGCTCAGAATGAGCAACTGAACCAGCGGAAGCAGGCGCAGGCGCCTGGGTCGACGCCTCAGGTAGGCTGACCAAGCCTACCGTCATTGGCGGAGAGGCAGTACTCGGCCCCTCACCCTGGAATGCGCCAACATCCACACCTGCGTAAAGAAGAAAAGTGTTAAAAGACTTGGAAGATTAAACTACGAAGATAAAAGCCAAGAGTTGTACTTACGGGTTTTCTTGAGCTTGAACGTACGGATGGGCGGGGACGAACCCGATGGAGCCGGTCTCTTGATGCCGGTCACCGTCGTCGCCATTGGTTCTCCGAAGGTAACAGTCGTAGCCTCCGGAGCAGTGGTCTTCTCACCACCGGGGTTCCCCGCCACCTCTTCACTATCTGACTCAGTGTCAGATAGGAGCACTGGATCGGCTGTGGAGGCCGCCTTCTCCTTCCCTTTCCCGCCGGCAGCCCTCTTCTTCCGCACTAACGGAGGACCATCTGCGGATTCCTCAGAAGAAGACAGGATGTCAGGAATTCCAGCAGCGGGTACAGCACTGAGGGGTGGAGGAGAGAATAACGCCTTACCTGGCCGCCGGTGGCTCAGGATCTCGTGGCCCAGCGGATAGACCTCCACAAACCGATCCGCTGTTTGCTCCAGGATGGGCAACTCGTTCTCGTCAAGAGCACGAGTACCCACCCGCACGGGACCGTCAGCTTCCCGCGGGTACAGGAGCGACTCCAAATTGTTCCCCTCTGAAAGAAAAGAAACAGTTAGAAGACAAACTCATATCAGCAAGAAAGACAAGACATACCATAAGGAGTAGAGTTCAAACCGTATTCGAGAAGGATGGGAACCTGAGATGCCCCCTTCCATACCCGGCTCATCCCCAGCATCACCATCCCGGACTCCGCAAACCGGTAAACCGGAGATTGGACCCGGGATATCTTCGCAAACCATTCCGCCTCCTGGTAGTTGGTGGCGTGGTGGCTCGGAATGGCTTGGCCATTTTTAAACTTCATAGCAATGGGGACGGCGCGGGCAGAAATGTAGAAGAACTCCCGCTTCCACGATCGGAGACTGCGCTCGGTCGCGCAAATCTTCAAACCCTTGATCTGGGTTGTCAGGGTGTACCACCCCTGGATGCACCTCCAAGTATAGAAGGTCATCAGGCGGTCCACATAGGGCTCAATGCCCAAAATCCGGCACACCCACTCGAAGTGGCGAATCTTGGCGATCGCCATGGGGTGCAACTCGGTCAAATGCACACCGTGCCTCTCCAGGACACGATACACAAACTTTGTCAATGGGAACCTAAGGTTCCCATAAACAAAGAATGCAGCATATACCCCGATCTTGCCACTGGGGGCATCGTACACGGTCTGATGGGGTTCAGGAAACTCAGGCTCGAGAGGATCGAGCATGAACTTCCTAACAACATACCTGTACTGATCGCCGGGCAGAGCACACTGGCACTCGCCAGCAGTACTCTTATCATCGACTACAGCTTCAGTATCATGTGAAGACATATTGCAAAGGAAGAAGAAACGATTTCGGAGGAATGCTCAACTGAATAAGAGAGTATTCACCAGAAATCGTCTTAGAGATGAAAGAGAAGAAGTGAAGATGTGAATTACAAATGACCCTCTTCCCCTTTATATAGTGATCGCAATTAATGCGGTGAATTTAATGCGAAGGAGAGAGAAATCGAAGGTGCAATGAAACTATGACACGTGGCAAAGAGCAGGCTGGCAACAGCTGTTGACAGCCTGCGTACCATTAATTTCGCGGCCACGCGCCCGAAAAATCACGCCCACGCGCCTGAAAAAGCGTCTGGAATGACCATGTACTGTCACGTCACCATAACTTCCTGCACGTCCTGACACAGTCAGAAGAAACCGTCGCACGACGTTTCAGATGTTTGGACTGTTCTTATCCTCACCAACCTTTCGAATTTCAAAATTCAAAATTCAAACAGATCATAAAGTAGGCGGGAAAATACCCCCTTACCTTGGCAAACAAGTAACCGTAAGACGGCTGCGGGTACAGTGTAAAGGCAAAACCCTTCACATACCTAGCACCCGCAGGGAATTGAAGCCAAGAAAACCTTGGCGAACAAGTAACCGTAAGACGGATGCGGGTACAGTGTAAAGGCAAAACCCTTCACATACCTAGCACCCGCAGGGAATTGAAGCCAAGAAAACCTTGGCGAACAAGTAACCGTAAGACGGATGCGGGTACAGTGTAAAGGCAAAACCCTTCACATACCTAGCACCCGCAGGGAATTGAAGCCAAGTACCTCGGCAACCAAGTAACTATAAGACGGGTACAGTGTAAAGGCAAAACCCTTCACAAACCTAGCACCCGCAGGGAATTGACGCCAGGAATACCTTGGAAGTAAAATAACCGTAAGAAGAGCGCAGGTACAGTGTTAAGGCAAAACCCTTCACATACCTAGCGCTCCGCTGGGAATTGAAACCAAGAAGGATCTTCTGGGCAATGCTTGCGGAAACGGAAATAACATCCCCGCATAGCGGGAACGTCGAGAACTACGTTGTTCGAAGCTCCAGGATGGAATTGGTGGTCTTAACATAATTGATCACTATGTTCAAAACCACCAAAACCTCATGGAGAATCCACACAAGTGGGACTCAACGCTCCTGACGTGCGAGGAGATTACAGCCTACCCGCATCATACCCAAAGACCAAGCAGGAAACTCGGGCATTTCTGCAAGTGACAAGGACTTCCGCGGGAAGAATCCCCATGGAAAACCTTAGAAAAACCCTTTTCAAAACCCTCTGCTTAAGTCTAAAAGTTCACCTCACTTTATTAAACACTCATGAGAAGAACATTGGACTGGGGGGACTTGAAGAGGTAGGTCCCAGCAGAGCCCAGTTGGACCCGCAAGACTCACCTTGAAGAGGGACGTCTGCGCAGAAAACAACTGGATCCGCAGGACAAACCATGCTCAGAGACGTGACGTCCTTACGCGCAGTACGCAAGCTGGTCCCGCAGGAAATGCCTCCCGATGGTGAAGGACTCCGCCTGTCCCCGCAGCCTCGGATACAAGCCATCAGGGAAGGCCACCCGCGCAGCAAGGCTACACGCACAAAGCACTTAGCTCTCAATCACTCAGTGTCACCTGAAGGAATGAGCGAAGCCGGGAACAATCCCGCACAAGGGCGGGAGGGGGAATACTCCCGCCCAAATAAGCCAGTCCGTACGATACGGGAAGATCTGTACTGTACCTGACGAGGTATGGGAAAAAGATCTGACTAAAGATACGACAGCTTATTGACAACAGTATGGCGAGCAGCATGCTCCTGTACTGTGTCACTATTGGCCGCTGCCTACTCACCAACTACTGCCATACCACGTGCGTAGCCGCCAGTTGGTGGAAAAGGAATAGTATACAGCAGGCCTGGTCGCTATCAGCCGCTACCTACCCACCAACTACCAGCAGGGCACGTGCGTAGGCTACTGTTGGTGGAACAGGAACACTGTTGCAGCCGGCCATACCTCCTTGGAAACTTACCTTCGGCTATAAATACCACAAATGGTATGACCATCTCATCCTATCATATCTTATCACATTATCATCATATTATACCTGATATCTGCTCTAGCAATCTCTTAATATACTTTTATATTTAAAGAGTAATCTAGTCTGATTCTCACGCCGGAGGGTGGTCACAAGGAGGAACCCCCCCCTTCTCAGTGACGAGCTCACGGTGTCTGTTTTGCAGGTTATCAGAAGAACAATCTTCCAAGGGTCTAACCCCTCGTGGGAAACATCTATCTAACCCCCAGGTTACCAGTAATCTGTCCGGGGTCCGGTTAGTGTTTCTTCATCTTCATTCATGGTCCTTCAGTTTTGATTTGATGATTGCTTAAGAAGATTTGATGGTTAGATTGTAGTTATATTTGGATCTGTAGACTGTACAATCCGACTGTGATTCAACACAAGATTATTGAATTCGTGAAGCATATATGTCTGATACAATATTTCTATTAATTTTGTTTCTTTGTTATACTTCTAGGGTTATCTTCATTATACATTTTGATGATGTGTTAAGCGTATTGTTTTGAGCAGGGTCTATCTGCTGGATTGCTTAGACAAGCTACATACACAACTGCTAGACTTGGTTCATTTAGGTACTACCGTTGACGAACATACTGCTATGCATGTAACCCGAATTCTTATGCAGTTGGTAACATGATTTTTTAATTAAATGATAGGATTCTGACAAACAAGGCACTTGAGGCCAATGATGGAAAGCCATTGCCTCTATATCAGAAAGCTTTATGTGGGCTGACAGCTGGAGCAATTGGAGCCACTGTGGGGAGCCCTGCTGACCTGGCATTGATTCGTATACAAGCTGATGCAACTTTACCTGCTGCCCAACGCCGTAACTACACAAATGCATTTCATGCTTTGTATAGGATTACTGCAGATGAAGGTGTGTTGGCTCTCTGGAAAGGTTGTAAGGGCTATGGCTTTGAACATGGGAATGCTTGCTTCTTATGATCAGAGTGTTGAGTTCTTTAAGGATAATCTTGGTTTTGGCGAGGCTGCTACAATTTTAGGTAAGACTGAGCTGGTTAATTTTAATTTTGGAAAGTTGTGCAAAGTAGAAACTAACTTTACACTTCTTTTTTTGATTTTAGTAACCAACAGTAAATTAGAGGCAACATAGGAACCAACTTATAACTTTAAGTTAGCGTAGCACGAA
The DNA here is from genome assembly GCF_021521415.1 of Bidens hawaiensis. Taxonomy (NCBI): domain Eukaryota; kingdom Viridiplantae; phylum Streptophyta; class Magnoliopsida; order Asterales; family Asteraceae; genus Bidens; species Bidens hawaiensis. The sequence continues at coordinate 245,036 of NW_027494410.1, read as the reverse complement.
ATTTAGGCATGTAAACGAACATGAATGGGCATGTTCATGTTCGTTTAACTTTAACCGAACAAACGATTGAACACGAACAATTAAACAAACAGGGTTTCCTTGTTCATGAAGATAATGAATGTGTTTGTGTTCATTTGTTAACAGTATACATGAACGGTTCACGAACATAAACAAATGAACATAGATTGAACATAACTGAATGAAAACTAATTAAAAGTAAATGTGAACATCACAATTTGTAGGGCCCTAAAAAATAATAAAAACTAAACTAAACTGTAATGGATCTAAAAAGTTTAAATAGATATATAAATAAGCATAAAAGGACGAAAGTAAATGTACTTATATGAATGAACGTGGGCGGACATAAATGAATGAACACGACATGTGTACATGTTCGTTCGTTTTATTAAATGTTCACGAACACCTCATTAAACGTTTGGTTTGTTTACAGGCCTAGAATGAATGCCTTGTTCAACTAATCAACTAGTAACAGGTTACTTTTTGCTGATTTTATAAAGAGTTTCCATTTTTTTTCCTGATATAGTCATTTTACGTTTTTTCAAACATGTAAATAATCTTTTTTTCACATAACCAGTTTTTACATATGTGATTTTATGTGATGACTAGCAATTTTTCACGCGAACTCAGTTAAGTTTTGTAGTAGATTATAAGTTAGGTTTTTTATTTTGCATCTAATTTAGCCCACAATATTCTATTCGCCAATTGCTATAAGGAGGTTCACATAATATTCAAGTATGATAGAAAGACAAGATAAGGTAATCTTGTGGACTTAAAAGGCTATATCAAGATATTGTTATGATTGCTGGTATTTTATGTAATAACTAGATGGTTTTTTTTTGTTTATATATGTTTTTTTATTTTTTGCAGGGGCCAGTTCTGTATCAGGGTTTTTTGCTGCTGCATGTAGTTTGCCTTTTGATTATGTGAAAACTCAAATACAAAAAATGCAGCCTGATGCTGAGGGAAAATATCCTTACACGGGATCTATGGATTGTGCCATGAAAACCCTCAAGGCTGGTGGGCCCTTTAAATTCTACACAGGGTTTCCAGTATATTGTGTTAGGATCGCGCCACATGTCATGGTATGCTCTCTCTATTAAGTTATTAACGTTTAACGAGTATAATGTTTCTGATTAGTGGGTTTTTGGTGTTATAGATGACATGGATCTTCCTGAACCAAATTCAGAAACTGGAGAAGAAAGCTGGATTGTAATTTTTTTGCAGGAACATAAAGATATCAGTTGGTGTCAAGCGAATAATACCGGATTTTGGTTATTTTTATCACAAGTAAAATTGTGGAAGTCTTATGAGTTATATTTCTCATAGAATTGTTGTAATGTCATTGGGACTACAGTTCTTTAGTGTAGGATTGAATATTGATTAATCTTTGGGATTTTTCCCATGACATACCAGCAAGAATCCAGCTCCTGGATTGTGCCATTTATGATTGGATTTGATTAAACGAAAACCATGTAGTGTGAGATCAATTTTTTAGCATGATCATCCGTCGAATTGTGTTGGAGTTCAATGCATGAAAGCAAAGAAAATACACTACATCTGACAATTGAAATAAAAAGGAAAAATCCGTGGCTGAAATTCATGTTTGTCACATATTATTTAAAACGCATTACGCGTCTCCTCTTCTTGAAGGACACAGTCTTCTAGGGTACAGGATCTGGAGAAGTCTTCTAGGGTATACACTCTCTCCTCTACACACAACCACTTATAATCATACTATATAATTTACAAAATTTTTTTTCACAAAAATATAGGGAATAGGCTGAGAATGCTCTAATGGCAATGCTGGCTGTCCATGATCTTAAAAATGTGAGAAACAATAGTTATGGCGGGGAAGCAACAAATTAAAAAACTTGTTGTCTAATTTTCGTAGAGACGATGACGAGTTAGCAAAGAGACAAATAGGAAATTTGAATTTTGGATGCCATTCGGAAAAAAAAAAAAAAAAACACTTTGATCTTTAAAATATGAGATATTTTGGGAATTTTCCATAATTTAAAACAACATAATTTAATGGAACAAAATTTACACCGTGTCCTTATCTCCTAATCCGCTTCCAGTAATCACCACACTTACTAAAATGTCAGAAACCACCGACCGCCGTCTGAAATTCGTGGCCGGCGCCGACCCATTCGGCTGCGCCATCAAAGACACCCTCGTCTCCCACCTCCGATCCCTCAACATCGAAGTCGACGACCTCGGCACCGACAACCACTACTCCATCGGCCAAAAAATCGGCCAAATCGTCAGCTCCGGCCTCGATATCCGCGGCCTCATCGCTTGCGGCACCGGCGTCGGCGTATCCATCTTCGCCAACAAATTCCCTGGCGTCTACGCCGCCACCTGCCTCACCCCCGCCGACGCCGTCAACGCCCGCTCTATCAACAACCCCAACGTCATCGCTTTCTCCGGCATCTCCGCCACCGAAACCCTAGCCATCCAAACCCTAGATAACTTCCTCAACACGCCGTTCAAATCACCTTGTCCGGCTTCCAATTCCGAACCATGGCCGGACAATATCCAATCTTTCCTCGATAATTCCGTATCCGAAATGTCCAAAATCGGATCCAACCCTAACCCTAACTCAAGTTGTTGCTCGATATGCAATCTGGCAGCCGGCCGTGAGTTTTCGCCGGTGGATATAATGCCGGGGGCGAGTATGAAGATAGTGAGGGAGTCTCCGACGTCGGCGGTGGTGAGGTTCACGGCCGGGAGTATTGAACCGGCGCATCATCATACGCATGGGCATGATGTGGTGGTGTTGAGTGGCAGGAAGATAGTGTGGAATTTGAGCAAGAAGGAGAGGTTTGAATTGGGGGTGGGTGATTTCTTGTTTACGCCGGCTGGAGACGTGCATCGGGTTAAGTATTTGGAGGATACAGAGTTTTTTATAAGGTGGGATGGTGGGTGGGATATTGAGTTGGATGAGGATCTTGCTACTGCTGCTGCTAATATTCAGAAACAAGAAGTGTAAGATATGGTATGTGGTGTAAGATATGAAGTGTAACATTTCATCTTTATTGTATGATATGATATGATCTGTTTAATGAGTATAAGTTGGAGGTATAGAGACATGATAGCAAGCAATAAGTTGCTTGCTGGAAGTATGAATGATTCCTAGTGACAAGTTTAACAGCTCAAGGAGGGAAATGTACAACGATCACGAGATGTAGTCATGACTTATAGTGACGCTTAATCGCTTCGTGTAGGAAGTGATAGGAGACATTGAGCGTGACAAGAAGAGAGTCTATTACTCGTTTTCACTTTCGGCCAAGACCAAGTAAAAACACATTTAGTAGCAACAAAGAGAACTAAAGACATTTACAGTATCTAGTTTTAAGATTTACATTTGTGTAGATGTAGAGGGTATTGAGTTAACCGTTCTAAATAAACAAATAAGAGAGTTTATTAAGTTGGTAATTCAGCTGGTTAATACGTTTATTTTTATTCTTTTCTATATAGTTTTAAGGTTGTGAGGTATACCCTTGTTGATTTTTATTCTTTTTCTATATAGCTTTAGGGACACAAGAGCCCATTAAGAAATTGCTTTCACGGTAGGGCTGTTCCCGAGTCGAGCCCGAGTCGAGCCATGGTGAGTTCGAGCTCGGGATCGAAATTAAACGAGGGAACTTAGCTAGGCTCTAGCTCGATTTTGAAGTAACACGAGCTTAAGATTGAGCCAACAAGCCGGGCCTGGGCTGATTTTGGCTCAGTTACAAAAATGATCCAAATCAGCTCAGGATGTTTGAAATCAACTTTTATAGCTAGTTTTATTCGAGCTTTTATTGAGCGAGCCACAAGCCTCGAGCTTTTTGAACAGCCCTATTTCACGGTTTATAATAAAGCCCAAAGGATCTCTCGAGTTTCATCTGATGATATCATCCAGTTGTTTTCATTTTCGGGTAGATCTCATTCCTATTCTAGTACCCCGGGGATGTGGAAAGATTCCATGGGCCCGAAAAACTCATGGCAGATGTCCAGGCCTGGATATCATTATCAAGATGAGTTAAAGTTAAAATACACGTTTGAACCGCTTTTCTTTCTTTCTGAGCCCGGTTCGTTAGATAATGGGCCGGGTTCTCAAATGGATGAGTCTGATGGTGGGCTCGTGCCGGGCTGCATTGTTGCTATGGTTGGCCTCAGGATTGGTGGTGGCCTGTTTGCATATGGACAAATTCTCGAGACGAATTGCTTGACACATGCACGCTCCCGTTTGGTAGAATTAGCAGTAGACAAGATACAAATTTTACAGCAAGGATGTCAGATACTACACAAGCGTGTTCTTCGGATATAACCGCTGTTAGGCCCCAGGATTTTGTAATCATGCGAATAGGATGTTTTCTTGAGCTCGAATTCGAAGGTATAATCATAACTTTATCCATTTTTTTACATTTGTCTTATTGAATAAATTAGAAAAACTGATAAACATCCATAGTATGTTTAATGTTATGGATATCATCCCTCAAATGATATTAACAGTAGTAATAACGATAATGGTAGTGGAGAAATGAAGACAGTAGAGAATCATTTGATTTTGGAGCGTTTGGCAGCTGAGTTACACGCATTATCTTGGATGACCAGGATATGTAGAAAGATCTGTTTCATTGTGATATGGTACTTAGGCTTAGGAGGCTTTTACATTTTGCTGATAAAGAGTTGTGTCAGGTTTCTGTTAAGTCTGAAGGTTAAAGATGTTAGTTACATGTGTAGTAATAGATTTACAATATAACCAAAGATGCATAATTAATTGTAGTATTTGGTGATTAGGGACAATGGTTTAGTGTGGTTAGAGAAATGGTGAAAATGTTTTAGGAAAGTATAGGAGATCATGAAGCTGTAGTAGTGTAGCTCTTTAATAGTTTTGTAAAAATTAAATTTGGATTGTAATGGTGTTTTATGAAGCAAATGCTAAGTATGATGAGCATTTATTGATGTTCTCATACTTATTTTAGCCTTAGTGGTGTTCATAAACCGTTGAAACTGACTAAACCGTTCAGACCAAAGCAAATTGGTTGGTTTGGCATGTTTGATATTCAAACACTTCAGTTTTAGCGGTTTGGGTTTGACGGCTTTGTTTGGAACTTGGAACTGACTGTGTTAACTGAACTGAGTGTTTTAACTATCATTATATACATGTTTGTGTTTTTATTTTCATGTATGTTCTTTATATGGATTACTGTCATGAACATTTCACAAAAAGAAATGAAAATATCTGTTGAGGTATGGGTTTAAACTATTAAGTTGGGGATATTTTTGAGTTTTATGTAAACCACGTGATGCGGAAGTCTCAACCGTTGCACTAGAATATTTTGGTTTTGAAAATATCTTTTAATGATTTTTCTATGGGCGTTTTGCAATAAAAACTTTTGTAGTATATCATTAATTGTTTTAAATTTTAATATATTATTAACCATAAGTTTAGAATTATATATTAATTATGTTATAAGAATGTGAAGTTGATGTGGGCAATCAGCCAATCTTACCCATGTGTGAGACACAGGTCCAACCAATCACCCCTTTTGATGTTGAACAAGCCATGATTATGTGTAGACAAACCATTTGGTCTTGCTGTTCCATTCCCATGTGCATTGCACATGATGCCAAAATGTTATTTGTCCTTAGGGACTTTACTATCTTTCTTAACTTTCGTCAATTTAATTGATGTCATGTTGGTTTAAAAAAGCGTGTTCGAGGTGAGGTGAGGCGAGAAGCGACCTAAGGCGAACACCTTAACGCTTTTGCCTACCCAAGGCGAAGCCTGTTAAAAAAGCGAACGCTTTTTGCGCTTTTGTGCAAGGCGAAAAAGCGAGGAGGCGAATGCTTTATGTACAAAAAGCGACCAGTTAACACATTTTTAACTTAACATTTATAATTAGTCATTTCTAGACTTTTCACATTTACCAATAAACTTTTGAAAGTTGAAACACTTTTGAGTAGTGCTCTTTTGGAAACACTTATGAGTAATTTAGTATTCGATAACTTGTTTTTATGCTACTTTGATTTTTTGGGCGAGTAATGTGGTACTCGAAAAATTATATTACACTACGTTTGGAATTTTGGGATATATATATGTTGATGTTTCAGACGTTTAATATATATTATGATGTGGTTTGTCTATAATATGTTGCTTTAAATAATTACATGTTTTTTAAAATACGATCGCCTCGTGTTCAAAAAGCGTTTGCTTTTGCGCTTTTCGCCTTGGATGAGGACCTCTTCGCTTTTGTTCGCCTCACGCTTTTTTAAACCAAGGGTGTCATATATCGTTATAATTATCAGAACTTCTAAAGATGTTATGTATAACGGTTAAAAAAGAACTAGTAAGTGATTTAAGTTATTAAACAATTCTTTCTAGTGAATATATTTATGAATTTATTGGGTCTTTTACGGATTTCTTGTAACACAACACACGAGTCCGGTTGTTGGGTTTAAGAACAAGTTTTGATTTTGTTTGTTTTTGCTTGATATTTGTTTGTTTATTGTGGTCGTAATAACTGTGACAACATACGAAATGTGCTGTTTGGTCTATAAAAGTATGGTAAATGACGTTTGACAAAAAAAAAGAACGTGAACCTTTTTTGCAATTTAGTGAAAATAAGTATATGTGCACGAAAAAAAACAGTTTTTATAGGAAAAATGTTTGTTTAATTTGGGATATGAGTTTAAAATGGAATAAAATTACTTTTTTATAAAGAAAAGGAAAGGAAAAATTTGAGAGAGGATGGAAATAAAAGTAAAAGCAAATAACCTAATATCATTCATTAAATTAATATTTAACTCAAACTCAAATACTATGTATTAACTGAAAAACAAACAAATAGTTGGAAATTATATGAAAATAATTTTAAATAGTAGCAATAAAAATAGTTCTATTATTAAAACAAAAACAAAAGAAAAAGAAAAACTAAACTATACTTTATGCTATTAAAAAGGGGTTTTCTACAGCCACATTCCTTTTGCTAAAACACCTCACCAATACGTCCCGTATAGCTTTATACCGGGGGGGGAGGGGGGGGGGGGGTATTAGTTGGTTTTTCTAGAAAAAACCATCAATTTTGTCTTATTATGTTTTTTTGTCTTATTATCAGAAATGGCGTATAGTCCTATACGCCGTCTCTGATATATATTTTTTTTAAATTTATTATTTGTTATTATTATTGTTATTATTATTATTATTATTATTAACATAACTGGGGTTTTAAACATCCGTTCGGATCGATTCCACCGGCATTAAGTTCGTTTTTACTTATATTATCATATCTCAAGGTTTCAGATGATCTTGATCACACGATACATATCGAGCAACCGGAAGCTGCTCAATCTCGTCTATGTCATCTTCGGTGATTATTAAATCATCAACATACATTAGAACTACAACCAATTTAGGCCCGTTTGCCTTGACAAATAAACTTGCATTAGCCTTAGACATCTCAAAGTCATTATGTTGCAAGAACTCACTCATCTTTCTGAACCACGCTCTCGGGGATTGCTTTAAACCGTATATTACTTTTTGTAACTTGCATACATAGTCGGGATGCTCGTTGCTTATGAACCCTTCCGGTTGCTCGATATGTATTGTGTGATCGGGATCACCATAAAGAACCCCGGTTCTGTTAACATCAGTCTAAACGAACTTAATGCCACTGGAATCGATCCAAACGGATGTTTAGAACCCCGGTTATGTTAATAACAACAATAAATAATAATAATTTATTAAATCATCAACATACATTTAATAATAACAATAATAACAACAAATAATAAATTAAAAAAACTATATCAGAGGCGGCGTATAGGGCTATACGTCCCTTCTGATGATAAGACAAAAAAACATAATAAAACAAATTTGGTGGTTTTTTCTAGAAAAACCAACCGATACGTCCCGTATAGAGCTATACGGAACGTATTGATGGGGTGTGAGGGTATCCCTGGCAGGACCCATTAAAAACAATCAGATAAAACTAACGAAAAGCATATTTATTGTTTAGTCATTAATTGCCATCAACAAAATCGGGATTTTTTTTTAATTTGTTTTTTATTTGAAGTTATGCAAATAGTCCTTAACTATGGTCTTCATGAATTATAAAATAGTCTTTTAAGTGTAAAATAATGGTCCTACTATTTAACAAAATCGGTATTAGTTGGTTTTTCTAGAAAAAACCATCAATTTTGTCTTATTATGTTTTTTTGTCTTATTATCAGAAATGGCGTATAGTCCTATACGCCGTCTCTGATATATATATTTTTTAAATTTACTATTTGTTATTATTATTGTTATTATTATTATTAACATAACTGGGGTTTTAAACATCCGTTCGGATCGATTCCACCGGCATTTAGTTCGTTTTTACTTATATTATCATATCTCAAGGTTTCAGATGATCTTGATCACACGATACATATCGAGCAACCGGAAGCTGCTCAATCCCGTCTATGTCATCTTCGGTGATTATTAAATCATCAACATACATTAGAACTACAACCAATTTAGGCCCGTTTGCCTTGACAAATAAACTTGCATTAGCCTTAGACATCTCAAAGTAATTATGTTGCAAGAACTCACTCATCTTTCTGAACCACGCTCTCGGGGATTGCTTTAAACCGTATATTACTTTTTGTAACTTGCATACATAGTCGGGATGCTCGTTGCTTATGAACCCTTCCGGTTGCTCGATATGTATTGTGTGATCGGGATCACCATAAAGAACCCCGGTTCTGTTAATATCAGTAAAAACGAGCTTAATGCCACTGGAATCGATCCAAACGGATGTTTAGAACCCCGGTTATGTTAATAACAACAATAAATAATAATAATTTATTAAATCATCAACATACATTTAATAATAACAATAATAACAACAAATAATAAATTAAAAAAACTATATCAGAGGCGGCGTATAGGGCTATACGTCCCTTCTGATGATAAGACAAAAAAACATAATAAAACAAATTTGGTGGTTTTTTCTAGAAAAACCAACCGATACGTCCCGTATAGAGCTATACGGAACGTATTGATGGGGTGTGAGGGTATCCCTGGCAGGACCCATTAAAAACAATCAGATAAAACTAACGAAAAGCATATTTATTGTTTAGTCATTAATTACTATCAACAAAATCGGGATTTTTTTTAATTTGTTTTTTATTTGAAGTTATGCAAATAGTCCTTAACTATGGTCTTCATGAATTATAAAATAGTCTTTTAAGTTTAAAATAATGGTCCTACTATTTAATAGAAAAAATGGATGGGGTTAAATGGTTAATAGAGTATAAATCTCAAGCATGATGCGTTAAAAGTTTTTAATTTTTAGATAGAAAGGGTTAAACAAGTCAAACCACATAGACCAAAATTATAATTTACTCGATAATAAAGTTTGTTAAAGGTGATTGTTGGAAAATTAGTTATTAATGGTGGGAAACATGATTGCATGTTCTGGTTCAATGGTGTTTTGGTGTATCGTGTGATAGCCCAAATTACAGTTAATTTTTTTATTTTTGTGTTAATTTGAGTTTTGAATTCAATAAATAGTAAAATCAGCCATTGATTTGGCATTAAAACATCACTATGTAGGTTCTCAAAGCCGGTTGACACATCAAAATCTTTACACCTTTTACTTCAGTATTAGTCTTGTTACTAGGACTTAAGAGGAACAGCACTGAGTACCTACATGAATAAGAGCTCGTTTGTTTTCGTTTATTTGAGTTTAGTCAAACAATCTACCTGACACAAACATCTAAAATATGAGGCTGAGCACGGTTCGGTTTTAGGCGAAACCAAAATCGAAATCGAAGTCATCAGCTTTCTGAATATGCAAACTGTTTGGTTTTTGGTTTTTCAGTTATTTTCGGTTTCGGTTCGGTTATAGTCAGTTTATTTTATTTTTTTCAATTATGTGCATACATTGCAAAAATAAAAATTTAAAATGAAGATGATGATGATTTTAAGCTTGTAAGAGCGTATTAGACTCATTAGTGTACCACAAATATATTAAATACAAAAAACAAAAATAGACGCGTGATACGAATACAAAGTTGCTAGAGTAGTAGAGTTTAAAATTCAACAAACTTCCTAATAAAAAAAACTCTAAAAGTTCAGTCTTAATCTTCATTCATCATCTTGTTCACCTTCTAAGTTTAGTCTCAGTCTTCATCATCTTCAAAATCTTTATCACCATCAATGGTTCGGTTCGGTTTTTCAAAAAACAAAAAATTAACCGTCGGCTAATGTTTCGGTTCGGTTTTTTGGTTAATTCGGTTTCAGTTCGGTTAATTCAATTTTCTGCTCATCCATATAAAAATATATAACATACATTTTTATAAATAGAAAAATATATAATAAATTATAGAATACAACTTAACATAGGAAAATACTACTTTAAAATAATTAAAAGTACGATCTACTGGTTTTTGGCTTATATAAATTCAAATTAACAATCTCACCTATGAAACTCTTAACTTTCACTTTGGTCGTCAAGGAAAATTCCACTTATCAGAAATCTCTACCGCGAGTACCAACTTCTACTTAAGTCTAGTAACTTTTGGAGATCATTTTCATGCACACTTTAACACCCATGACAACCCCAACTAGGGGCTTTGACCCTTAGACTACAAAAGGTGTCAATCCTTCGACCTTGCCAGGGCGATAACCATACCAGTTAAGTAGTTCCCCTTTGTACTCCTCTCATAGTCTCGTGGTAGCGAAGCTATAGGTGTTTTAAGTACCGAAGTTGTAATAGCATTGAAGGAGCATGTACTCCACTCCAACTCATATCTATCCTTATTATGATTTCTCATTTGGTCTACAAGAAATTCTGATTACCTAAATAGTTTGACGGCACTAAAATCACCAGCATATATTTACTAAAATGAAAGTAAACGAACAAACAATGGGCGAACGTTCAACAAATATAAGTGATGTAGGTGGAATGGATGTTAACTTGTTTGCTTGTTCATTTAAATGAACAAACAATAAATCTTGTTCATGTTTGTTTACGTTATAAGTAAACAAACGTAAAAGAACATCCAGCCGATTGACACGTTAAACGTTTGGTTTATTTACAGCATGGGGTTTTCTTTGTTTGTTTACTCGTTTTAAGTGGCTGGTCTGGTTCAACTTTTGAAAGCTAATTTGTTGGCTTCCATTACTATTACTTGTGATCAACGCGTCAAGTGAACGCAACATATCGTATGGAATCTTGAGCAACAGGGGAAATATTCTATTTGGTCCGTATGCTTCAAGTAGCTGAGATAATAACTTGTATTTGAAGTTAATGTGATTGATCAAGATGCATGAAGATCACACTATTAAATAAATAATATCAACCGAAAAAGGTTGAAAAAATAAGGGAATATCTCATATAATAGTAACAAACTTTTAAAAGTGTTTCAATTAGGTCACTCATGCATATTTTTACTAAACCGGGTCACTAAATCTTCAAATTGAGTCTCACCAATTTTTTTGTGCGCCATGAAAGAAATGGAGGATAAGATGTGGGGTTGGAATTTGTAATATATGTAGTTAAATTTAAAAAAATTTTAAAAACGATAATTATATTAAAATTTAAAAATAAAAATTAAAATTAAAATCCACGTCGTCACTCAGCGTCAAGTTAAAAAAAATAAAAATATTTCCTATGTAAAACAAAAAAAGAAAAAGGTTAAAAAAACATGTTAAAACCTTTAATTTAATAAAATATAAAAGCTGAGTTACTTAATTGGAGCTAGGGCTATAAACGAACTGAACGAACACGAACAAGGCCTTGTTCATGTTCGTTCGTTAAGGAAATAACATGTTCACGAACGGTTCACGAACACTTACCGAACAAGATTTTATGTTCATGTTCATTCATTAAGGAAATGAATGTGTTCACGAACACAAGCGAACACAAATAAAAATCAACAGAGCCTAGAAATTGAGACCGACATATTCATCAATGTGTTCGCTTAGTTAACTTTAAACGTATACGAACACTTAATCAAACAAATATTTATGTTCATTTTCTTTTATTTAAAAAGAATAAGCATTTATGTTCATTTATGTTCATTAATTTATAATTTGTTTATAATCTAAACGAACATAACTGAACAAAGATAAACAAACATAAATGAACATAGATGAAAAAATGTAAATGATCACAAACAAACATAAATGAAAACACTTAAATGAACTCAAATTAAAAAATATAAAACCTTTAATCAGATGACTCATCCAGATAATAATTAATTATTTTCTATTATTACTAAACGAATATAAATAAACAGACACAAACGAACATAAACGAACGTTCGTGAACACAAATGAACGAACGAAGCATGTGTTCATGTTCGTTCGTTTAATTAAACGAACACAAATATCTTGTTCGTGTTCGTTCATTTATTAAATAAACGAACATAAACGAACTTCCCGCCGAACGGTTCACAAATAGTTCATCGAACGTTCGGTTCATTTACAGGCCTAATTGGAGCACCTTTTAAAATTAAGTGACTTAATTAAAACACTTTTGAAACTTGATTACTATTCTATAAAGTTGCCCACTAAATAAAAGTATTTATAATGTTATTTCTGTGTAGCAAGGTATACTTTTATCCACAAATATAAACGGTTTGAAAATTTTTTAAAAAGAAAACGACTCAAATTGTTTAGTTAATAGTTAATACAACTTCGTGCTTAAAAACAAAGCTTTTATCGTTTGCAATAAGCCATTCATGTTTTGTGTTTATACTGTATTTTCACGTGTTCTTGTATAATTAATTTTTGGTCTTTATGTAATATTTATGGACGTTTTTTTATAACGTTTAGCAAATACGATTTTTAAATATTTTTTTAACAACTAATGCTGTGTGTTCTTGGTCTGGTTCAACAGTTTTTTTACTAAACATTTAGATAGAACTGGTAACTATGGTTTTGAGAAACGAAAAATCAAACCAACCAAGTTGATGAACGAACCAGTTTTATCAGTTTAACAGTTTACACAGTCAGTTCCAAGTTTCAAATCATACCAAATTGAATACAAACCACAAAAATCACTCTAAATCTCAAACCAACCTACTTGCTTCAATGATTTAGATATGTGCTTTAATTTTGACTAGACGGGTGCCCGCACGATACAGTGGGAAACACATACCTTGGTAATCGTGCAACAAGTTTATGGGTGTTCGTTGTTTGATTTAAACCGTAAAACTGGTCATTTGCTTGATTTCACAGTTGCTTTTTTTGATTAACTTTTGGTCGGATCGTTTTCGGTTTTCGACGAAAACCCGTTGCTAACGGTTATGCCCACGGTTTAAGTTTGGCCTTCAAACTTTTTGTGAAGCAGTTACGAATTCGTATAACATTAATTTGAGTTGATTTTATTGCTTTGTTTTTGTAATGTGAGTTATATACATGGAGGACTGAATTTGTAATTTCAAAATTTATAAATTAAAAAGGAACATGAGTTGTACTTTAATGCATGTTTATGTGTTTAAACATTTTATTGATTTATAGTTAAATATTTGAGTTGTATATTAATCCTTCAGTGACTTGTACATTATAAACCATACCTTAGTATTGAATAAGTTTTATATGGAAACGTCAACAAAAATAAGTACGATGCATCGGTAAGCTCTGTTTTTTCTTTAAACATAATATATTTAGAGCAGTGTTGTAAAAGTCGGATTCCAAGGCCTTGGAATCGGCGATTCCAAGGTCCTCGGACATCAACCTTGCCGCTTTTTCCTAACTCGGTCACTATTACTCGCCAAGGTCCAACTCGGTCAAAATTCGGAGTACTCGGGATTACTCGGCCTCCAAGGTCAATTCAGCCACCAATTTTTTATTTTTTTTAGTAAAATGCTAAAAATAACAACAAAACATGAATTTTTGAATTATGTTTATTTTAACATGAATTATGCTTGTCTTAACATATATATAATATCCAAAATTTATTTTATGTTATGTTTATCTTGTCCGAGTACAAGTCGAGTACTCCCCGAGTACTTCCTCCAAGAGGGTCAGCCGCCTAAGGACCGTCTAGCAAGTTTTACAACATTGATTTAGAGATATAGAAGAAAACAAGAAAATATATAAACTTGTCAAATATATGAGTAAAGATGAGGGTTAAAAGTTGTAACAACTTCTTAAATTTACAAAAAGTTAGTAAAGTTTAAGGGCTAATATTGTAATTTTTTTCTAACAAATTGAATTTACGTAAAACCATATTTTGTAGTGGACAACTTTGCCCCTATGCTACATGGTGTACATAAAGCTTTCATTATTGTAAATTACTTAAAAACATAGTGTTTTAATTTGCCCATGAGTGATACATTATATATAGTATAGATATAGATATGTTAATAAATGATTATTAAATTAAGCAAGAATAATTAAAAAAAAAGATTGGAATAGAATTTGAAATTATTGTTAAAATCGTCAACAAGTAGCGAAGCTTGAACGAGTTCGTCGAGGGGGGCGGACTCAAAATGTATTGAAAATTTCATAAAAGAGGGGGCCGGTCTCAAATTTTAAGTCGAAAACGGGTAAATATTCACTATTTATAAAAACAAATAAATTTATACTGCTACGCAACAAAAACTGGGCCTGTCCCTCACTAAAATTCGCCCATGATCGTCATCACAATGGAACATTATAGCAATAATAATAATATGGAATTACATAATTAATAACAGGAAGGAACAGTGAGAGTTTCACAGATCTAACAAACAAACAAACTCAAAATATAATTAAATGTATAAGATAAACCTTCGAACAGTAATAAAGACAATGAATTGTTTTATTATTATTTTTTAATTTTGAGACTTTGTTATTTTATTTTTTTTTTGGATTTTGGAAATTATTTATGAACGTTTGGACTGGATGTATGGATGTTTAGATTGAAATGGTGGTTTAAGTCACGAGGTTTGGATTATATTGCTCCTTTATTAATGCGCGGTTTAATAAAATTTATAATTATATCTCATTGTTATATTTATATTTTCCGTCCGTTTGTAACACGGGATCTAACCTAGTATAAACATAAAATAACTTGCACATACAGGTGACAAAGTTTAACCAGGTTTGATAAAGTATGACCAGAGTTGACCAAGTATAACCAGGTTTGATCAAGTTTGACCACGTTTAACCAGATTTGATCAGGTTTGACCAAGTATGACCAGGTTTGATCAAGTTTGACCAAATTTAACCAGGTTTGATCAAGTGTTACAAGGTTTGATCACGTTTGACCATGTTTGACGAAGTTTGGCCAGGTTTGACCATGTTACCTTCCATCAGCCATACAAGCAGCACCGATATTCCACTCCTTTGAAACGATAGACTGTCGGTCTCCTTTTGTTATGAGACGAAGCACGACTTGGCCCGCTTCAATTCCTTGCTCGGAGCCCGCAACGAGAATTTCCAAACATACTTGCTTTTGGAACTCGGTACCCATCAAACAAACAGGCCCTGATTCGGGCTGGATCATAACCACCATTGAGAAACTAACTCTTTGGCTAAGATAAACAGCTTGGTCCATCTGGCCACAGTATCTACCACTCGTAACGGGTTCATCATCAAGAACACAAACCGCACTCGTGATTCCTGTCACAGCAATCCTTTTCCAGTACATGCTTTTAGCTTGGAGCTCTCAACTTTATCCGAACTCGGTGCTTCGTGGGTTCGTGTCTACCTTTTGAAAATGCTCAAGGACGTAGGGATAATTCGCCCATTCCTAACCACTTTCGAAAAGGTTCACTCATGCTGGAGGGAGCATCCCCACTTAGTGATCGGTCCGCTCGTTCACGACCGGGTTCAGGCTCAACCAAGTCTTCGTCCACCCTTTCTCGAACCAGATCCATGCCTTGGGCTTGTGTCCCAGCTTCGGAATCTAAAGCCAGAATCAAAGGCAATGCCACGGGGAAGTGAAAGGTGGCATGAAAGTAGAATCAGATCTCCGAAGCAGACTGGCTTGAATCAACAACAACAACAACAACAACAACAACAACAATAATAATAATAATAAAACAAGAAAAAATGATAAATAATATAATTACTTGGAGGGCTCGACGGGCTGAGTGGAGCGGATTCTTCGTGCGATACTTGAAACTCGCTCACGTGCAAATGAATCGTCAAGAACCGAATCACCACCAACTGCCCTGACGGCGGCTGATATGGCAGCGGCTTCCCGACTTCCGGCGTTTGGAATTGATGAAATGAGAGTGGCTTCTATTTCCTTCCATTTTCTTTCTTCTTTTTCTAAAAGAGCTATTCGCCTTTCTTTACCCTTACCTTCTTCTTCCCGTCTCTGCATTAATATTTCTTCTTCCATCTCTTTCTCTCTTATATAACTGTGCATGCATTTAAAAAAAAAGTGTCAGATTAATCAGATTTCTGAAAGGAAAAAAAGGGGGACCTCAGTTAGGGTTGTTCGAAAAGCTCGTGGATCGCTCAAAATCAGCTTGTTTGTAAACGAGCTGACCTAGTTTGGATTGTAAATGTAACGAGCCCAAGACAAGGTTATCTCGGCTCATCGGCTTGTTTATATTCAGTGTATATAAAATTATATATTATATAGATATTAACTATTCTGTATTTAAAAATATGATCTTTTGCTTTATATGTATATGTGTAAAAATATAAATAAACGAGCTGGCTCGAGCTTTTAAATGATCTGAGCTTGAGCACAGCCTTTCAGCTCAATAAGATAAACGAGCTGAGCCAGAATACAACCTGGCCTGGCTCAGCTTGTTTACAGCCCTAATCTCGATTTGGGCCCTTACCTCTCTTGTATAATTTCAAACTGCCTACGGTCTTCCGGCATCCATTTTTTTATCTTTTTAGCACTCAAATCTGAAAACCCGATGCTATCAAGAAAGAGTCTTAATCGAACCTCATCCTGACAAAAAAGAAAAGAAAACATGAAAATATGAATTCTTTAGATGCCACAAGAAAATTATGATATTTCAAATATAAATCGTGTTCACACCTGTACTCGTTCAGCTTTGGCGGTTAAACCAAGCAAAAGAAGTAAATAACCACCGAATCTATCCCACATGTACACCCATTCAGTATCGATTGCTTCTTCTAAAGCTAGAATGCGCATGCGCACACATTTCTCTTCTATAACCCATATCATTGGTCGAGTCATGTTGAAATAATATCCCATATTTTATTTTTAAAATAATCGACCCTGCAACTAATTCTTCATTTCTCAAACGCTCTCTTAATTTCATCACATCTGCTCTCGGGAGCACGAAGTTTACTGCTCGATCACGTGTAATGTTTGGGTCCCCAACTAACAAAGCAGCTGAGCTAGCAGATCTCTGTGGAGCTGAGTAAGTTCCCGATAGCGCATTTCTCGTCTGCATAGAGAATAATAAAACAAACCCATTTAAATAAATTCAAGAGAGAAAAAAAGAATATTGCACAAATGGTCCCTGTGGTTTGACCTTATTGCAAGTTTGGTCTCCATATTATAATAACTAGAACTCAGTCCAAACATTTGTGAGAAGGTTTCAATTTTGCACTGATCGAAGGTGATGAAATCAACCTTAGGAGTTTTTGAGTTTGAAAGAGTATTTTATTAAGGTTCCAAATATGGAAAGATACAATTACCCTCACATCAATGACACAAGACGTCACTTTTCCGTTAAAAACTAACTGGGATTTACAGTGGGGACTAAACATGCAACCCTCTCACAAATATTTGAACTAAGTTAGCAATTACTATAATCTAGGGACCAAACTTGCAATATGGTCAAACCACTGGGACCATTCATGCAAATTTCTCGTAAAAAATATATACTAAGATTTCAATTATTATGTTTTATAATAAACCTTGGTGGCGGATCGAGCAATTGCTTGAATGACGGTGTCTTTACTGAGAAAGTGTACAACATCTTCCATCATCTGTTAAAGAAAGTGCAAAAGTCAGTCAGATGCATTGTAGAATTCAAACAAGATCAAAACTTTTGGTCAAAAGTCAAACCTCCAGAGTCAAACATGGGCGGGAGACGGCAAACCCAAATGATACAACAAGTGTAATCGCTGAAACAGCAGCACCGGCAAACGGTGGATAAATTACTAAACTTGCAACAACGCCCCAGCCTTCAATTGCTAGTGCAATCCCATAAAGAACAATGAAAGCAACACTGTTGAAGAAAAGAGAAACTTGAGGGACTACTTGTGATATAAATGAATAGTGGAGGGACCATATTGAAAAAAGAAAAGCACTTTGCTAGAGGCAAAGTGGAAATTCCAACAAACCTGACGTTTTTTCCACAATCTGCATGAGCGTCGTACGGGTAGCACTCGTGGAGAATATACTACTATTGGAGGTGAAAGAAGAACCTATAAAAGAAAAGAATTTATTTAAAAAACAATAATATGATAGCTAAATCTAGAGTAGACTACGATTTTAGCCCCCTGTGACCCTTTACAGTCACTGAGGTTTCATTCTCGTTTCAATTAACTTCACACTTCAAACGTTTCTATTAAATTTATAGTGAAAAGACAAAAATGCCCTTACAGTTAATGCCCTGCCAGCCAGAAGAAACAAAAACGAAAAGTAACAACACAAGCTCCAACGAAAAATCTCTCTGTAAAAACATAAAATAAAAATGCATTATGTGTCTTTTGTGAACAATTTATACGGGAAAAAAAAACACAAAAATAGGGTTTTTTATTTACCTTGATGCCATCCAAGAAAAAATGCAGCAAGGGCCATCAGAAATGCAAGAAAAGATACAACAGATGTTTGCATTCTAGTTAAGTAAAAGTTATTTGAAGCCCAAAAGTGAATGATACTGATAGCTAGAACAATGAGTAGAAGAAGTAAAAGAAACGATGCCCCAATCTGTTACCATTAAAAACAAATAAAAAAGTTGATAGTTGATACAATGCTAAATACATGAATCAGCAGGTAAATATGTAAAATTACCGTCCATGGGTCAACTATGACGATAACAGCTGAAATTGCACTAAGAAGAAGTAGAAGACTGATTATGACAAACACATAAACACCTCGTGAAAGCTTCCAGTTATCATCTTTCCTGCAAGTCATTATCCACATTTATAATTAACTATTTAATATTTTTATCTCAGATTATATATGTAATTTGTGAATATGAGAGATCTGTTTACCATTTAAGCAAACCAGAACAGAATGGCAGCAAAGCCTGGATGCACACTAAAGGAAGTAATGCAGCCAGAAAATCACTTTTTTCAGGAACATTATCATCTCTAGAGTTAACAACCTCAAGATACGATGCACCACAAAATGCAACCAAAACAACTGTAAATAAAAAAATAATAAAAAATTGTAGCAATAAAGATTTGTTTGGTTTTATAATATTGTTTTTAGTTACTTAAATACGGTTTTAGTTCCTATGGTTTGACCCAAATAACCCTTTTAGATGAGATTAGTGGGTTGGACTTCAATTGGAAAAAAAAAATGAAACTATTGGACTAAAATAGTCAAATTTAAACTAATGGACTAAAGGGTTATTTGGGTCAAACCCCAAGTAATAAAACCATATGTAAATCTTTTAATCGTTACTTTTACCTGAAAATATGGCCACACATATTGCTGAGGAGAGAGAAAACCGATATGTGGCAAACCAAGATGCAATTGGTAGCAGGCCTGTAACTATTAAAGCAATTACAGAAGCCATGGCCCAGCCCATATAGAGAGGTGAAGCGTATGGTGATTTAAGGCTGTTTTGACCACCGGCCCAACCCGTATAGCCCAAATCCTCTAATGGTTTTACAGAGACTATTGCACCAAGAGCTAATACCGATACAACAAATAATAAGATGGAGATTGAAAGAATAACCCCCTACATTGAAATAATCTTGTAGGTAAATTATGTCCTAAAATGAGTGCAAATCAAGAAGTCTCAATAAAATTAAGGGTTAAATATCAGGCCACCAAAATAATAAAACTTTACAAGTCACCCAAGTAAGTATCAGCTTGTTACTAGCCAGAAATTTGTGAAAATGACGAAAATTTCCCTAACGTTAAAGCTTTGCTACATCTAGAGTTGTAAAACGACAAAAATGCTCATAAAACTATGCAAAAGAATCAACTTTAAATGAACTCCCAAATGCATATTGAAGTAGATTTGAGAGCATTTTTGTAATTTTGCAAATCTATAAGTGGCAAAAGCTTTAATGTTAGGGGCATTTTTGTCATTTTACAAATTTCCAGCATGTTTTTACTCAACAGGCATAAACAAAACTAAACGGAAAGTGTGTGGCCTGTGAAGTTGTTTTTCTATTTGTGTGAGCCTGATACATTATTTACTTTTAAGATGAACGAAATGAAGAGAAAAAAAAACCTCTTTCATCCAAAAAGAACGATAACTTCCAACTTGATTTCCATAATTATTTGTTGATACCCAAAACCGGTAACCGTTACGTATCCAAATAGGAATTGCAACAGAAAGACATGCTGCCATGAGTGGAACAGTCAAAGACAACCCGAGAAGAACAGATGACTTGCTGCTTAAGTAACATGCATCATCAGCAAACAAACTAACAACCATTAAACGCATAGTTTGGAGAAAAAATATGAAAATTGTACCTCAAGAAGGATAGCAGAAGACCGGCACACGTGCTCAGTAACCAGGCAATAAAACCATACTGGAAAATCATAACAGATATCACATAAAATGGCAGTTCAAAAAAGCCCTAAAAACATAACTAAAACAATAATATCAATGTACCTTTCGTGGTTTTGGAGTCATAACCATATCTTCAGCTTGTAGGGCCCGAAGGAACGCCATAGTAGAACAAATAACGAGTGACAATAACAGCACCACACACCCAAATTCAAACTGCATATGTTTTGCATAACACATATCACGATTAAAAGACAAAAATAACCCTAAAATTTAGAATTTCAAACACTCATACCTGTTGATGTGTTGCACCGACAACCTCAACGGTTTTGGGCCGAAACTGGCCCACAAGTTTCAACAATAAACACAAAACTAAAAAGAACCCAAGCCCGTTCAGGTGTACCCGCAATATGATGCAAAAGCAATCTAAAAAGTTGTAACCACTTTTCCAGCCCGTGAATCCTAAGTTCTTCAGATAACGATATCTGATTATGCAAATCATTATTAACATCATTTGAGTCGGTGATCATAAAATTATTATTTTCATTATTATCACGATGATCTCTATCTGCATCCAAACTACTTCTTTGCAACAACGCGAGTATTGTTGGATCCAACCCATTTTCTTTCAACATAACCGCAAAATCCGGGTCTAAACCTTTATCTTGCAACAAATTGGTCAGCTCAACATCTCCAGCCCACGCTCTTCGCTTCAGTAAAGACGTGATCCTCGGGTTGTTAAACTTTTCTTGAAACGCTAAAGCCAAGTTTAAATCAAGCACCTGTTGGTTAGCCGTATCATTCAACTCGCACCCTTGGTTCTCGAGCCCGCTGCTAGAACAGACCGCCAACAAGCCATTCGTGTCAAATTTGCCCTCTTGAATAGCAGACCGACACGAACTGGTTCGTATGGCTAAACTCGGTCTTCCACTATCCAAACTTTTACCACTGTTGATACTTCCCATTTGGACCCAGCTGTTTGGGTCACCCATTCCACGTGTGCTGTTGCCAAGGTGGCCCGTTTCGGCACTACTGGTTTGCTTGACACTTGACCCGCAACCTTCTGATGAGCTTGATGAACTGTTTTGTTCTTTTCTTCTAAAACCCTCTCGTAAACGAATCACAGTACTTTGTAAAGCATCTCGTCTTGCAGCTAACGGGTTTGTGACGGATAAGTGACGAGTTACAGCTGCACTGAGTAAAACAGACCCCACAACCGCGTAGCTTATGCAGTGTCCAAGATACCTGCAAATTACCCCAAAAAAAAGATATTTTGATGATATAAATAGTTAAAAGAATATATAGATGATATGTAATAATGTAGTGAGAGAGAATTAGAGAAACAGACCAGTAATGAACTCCAAAGCAAATCAAGAAAACACGAGACATGCCAGCAACAAAGAGGGCGATCACACGGCTTTGAAGAAGCTCAAACCCATATAAACATGCACCCATGTTCCAATCTAAGAAATTATAATAAATAGTGTACAAGAACAGTCACAAATATTTGTTGATTACATAGTGTTGGTTTAAAATATACCAAGAATTATAACTGCTGCTGATGTAATTGCACCAAGCCAATTGGACTCCTTTGCTGTTGAACCATATAATATAGAATACACGAGAAGTACAAGAAGTGACCCGAGATAAAGAAGCCCAAGGTGTGACACCCTGAAATAATGTTCGAATAATTTAGAAAAACGATCGTTGAATAATTTGTAAAATGTGATCTTTACTATGAGCAGACTATCCAAGTCTATAAATAGATATATCTTATTAGAAATAGAAGACGAATTTTCTGATAAGAAGTCATAGAAGTGGCAATTTCAACCCATTTACTAATGAAGGCATGATTCGTATTTTTTGTCTCTAACGAGCTGAACTGGTAAAATAGAAAAAGAATATTGTCCAGAAAGGAAACAGGTCACAAGTGACCCAACCCAAAGTGTACCAATGCACCCAATCTCTTAAATCATTTATTCAAGAAACTGGAATATCTATGTAATGTTCATACAAGTTTCAAACTTTTTGTGCAAAAGGGTTTTAGGTCAACCTGACCCATACAAAAAATTACCCTTCTTGACCAGTTACCCGACCCACCTGGCCACCCATTTTGTCACCTCTAATAAAATTGGATACCTTCTAGCTTGTCTAGCATACAAATCATTTGGATCTGGTGGTTCAGGTAAGCATGAAACAGGGCTCACTTCAATACAGTCAGAATAAGCAAATTTGTATGCAATTCGAACATATTCATCAACATCCAAACCGTTACCTATTAGTTCATAACAAATATAGAATGAAGATAAAAAATCACAAAAACTAATATTTTGTTAAATAGTAAATTCAACTCAAAAAGAACAACCTACCATTAAACGCCATTCTGCAAATGAAGAGCATATTGATTACTAAAGCGATTGCAGACACCCCAAAGAAGAATCCAGAAGGTGAATATCGTTGTGAAGCAGTTGAACCAGCTGTCACATAAACTGCACACAATTCATATGCACACAACAATGCAACAGCCAGAAGTAGAAGAATTGCAACCGCCCCTATTTTAAGCATAACAAACATGAAAAGGTTACATCATTTGTATTATTCTTTCATATTTTTAAAAAACCGGAACAAATTAAAATTTCATGAAAGACGTACTTGAGCTCTGCCACTGTGTTCTCCACCAAAGCATGATTGAATAGAATGCTAAAAGCAGAGCGGTTCCAGCCATGATGACTGCTAAACCGATAATATCTCGCCCCAATATTAATATTAACCAACATCCCCATGAGATTAGAACTATAATTGGAGAAATGACAGCTACCCATGCACACAGGGAAAGAAAACCACATAATATTCCCAGTTGAGGCCCTTGTAAGAAACTTGGCCATTTTCTAGCATAGATCCAACTGATTGCAAAAAAGAAGGGTCACATAATAACTTAAACCGATTGTGTTTGCACAAAGCCGCGTAATAATGTCAAAAAAACATACAAATGGTGTTGATTAATAAGTTTCTTTACATATTGGCATAAGCATCAAAGACACCTAGGGAAGGTAAAACCGTGAAATGTTCTATCAATCTATAATAGCTCATTAACTGACATTTGACCACCAACTATAGGGAAATGAAAATTTGGCAAAAGACCAGATTTTGATACTTGCCATACAACACTAATCCTATAAATTCTTCTCATTTGGTGTTTTACCACTTAAGGTTTAACCAGTAGCACAGTGGCGGATCCAGGATTTTTTTCCATGTGGTGCACTACTTTTAGACGTTTCTATTTCATGGAGTCGGGTATAAAAAAATCCGGGTCGGTTTAAGGTTCGGGTCGATTCGATGGTTCGAGAAAGTTCATTACATAATAAAAATACGATAAAATAATAAAAGAGACACCGTCATTAGAAATTAAAAACTAACAAATTAAAACCAACAATCTAACAAACTAAAACTAAATTTAACAAATAACTTAACAATCAAGAGCAATTAACATTTTACAAGAAGTCAAGAACAATTAACATTTAACAATGGATTGTGAATGTAAACTTACCTTCAAAGTGGGAGGATTAGAGGATTCGAGTAAGAGTAGGCAGTGGCAAGAGGACGGGGACGGCTGAGTGGCTGACAGAGTGAGGTAGCCGACGTTCCACGATGGTCGGAGTGACGAGGACGAGTGGCTGACGGAGTGAGGCTGCCAGCAGTCAGGGGCTGAAGAGGGTCAGGGGCTGGGGACAAATAAACAACTTAAAGATCAATTAATTTTCAAATGACTTAGTTTTGGTATTCAAAAAGCTTTAAATTTCAATATATATATATATATATATTATTACGAATACGCAATTCATAACAAGAAAGAACAGACTAGTTTCTATGTCATCAATCTAGTTTGATAAGTCAGATCTAGATGCTTCAAGTTCACGACTTGTAATTTACCTATAACAAATTTCTTAAACTATTAATGAAAAAAAAGTGAATTACCAGATGAGTTATTGTTGGCTGAGAAAACAAAAGGCTTAGGCTTATTGTTATCCTGAATTCGGTCTTTGAATCCCTGGAAGTCAGCTTCGAAGTCATCTGATGGTGGTGGCTTTGAGAAGTAATAGTTTGATAAATTGGAATCACGGAGAAGATCTGCGGCGGTTAAACGACGAGACTGGGGAGGCGCTGTGTGGTGTTTTGTGGACTGGTCACTGGTTGTGTTTATTATAAAACCCTAACTAAGTAAAAAAAAATGTTTCAAAAACCAGAATTGAACCTGTGACCTCCGGGTTACAAAACCAATAGGTTTCCAGCTAGACAAAGGCTTCAAACGTTTGTAAGGTGGTTCCTTTCTAATTTATAAGGTGGTTCCTTTATTATTTTCTATATATAAATACACTATTATTTCAAAACTCGGGGAACCACCCGTTTTCACTATAGATCCGCCCCTGCAGTAGCACAATGCACATAAGACCATAATCATATGTACAACATGTTACAGCATATATAAAGGTTCGTCCTGAAAGCAAGTGAAT
Source organism: Bidens hawaiensis (assembly GCF_021521415.1). Taxonomy (NCBI): domain Eukaryota; kingdom Viridiplantae; phylum Streptophyta; class Magnoliopsida; order Asterales; family Asteraceae; genus Bidens; species Bidens hawaiensis. The sequence goes on along the minus strand of NW_027494410.1, from coordinate 219,897 downwards.
AAAAAGTACCTGTAAAATCCGCCACGGCCGCCAATATCAACATTGCCAATAAAAAGTACTTGGCGAAAGAAGCCGAGGCCAAGAGAGTGAAAAGAGTTCCTGATATTATGCATGCCAACATTACTTTCTTATCATCCCCATGATAGTATTTTAGTGTAATTGGATTAACTGGTTGATCAATTTAATCATAATAAACATTAAGCAAATTCGGGGATGTGTGGAGTACACACTTGCTTTAGTTTACTGTGATATTAGGGGCGAAGCCCCTAACGAATAAGGGTCTGGGGGCAGCGCCCCCTGTTGCGGGGTTCTAGGGGCGGCAGCCCCTAGCAGGGTAGCTTGGAAAAATTTTATTTTCGTTAATAACGCTTCATTAAAAATTCATTAGAAAAATGAATTTTATGATTATGTTACACATAATCATAAGTATTATTTGAAGTTATTTATTAATAAATTTTAAATTTTGAATAGATAACTGCTTGAAGCAGTTATCTTGAATACAACTGCCCTTGAATACAACTGCCCTGGTGATATATACGTTATTGGATTGATCGACAGACGCCCTGATTCATCTTCCTTACAAAAATTCCATACGAAATTCTTGTCTCAATTTAGAGTTTTATCCGATTAAAGTGTTTTGAAGAACCACCAAAATATTTTAATCTGAAAGTTATCACACGACTCTCTAAATAATCCAGGTTGCTATATTGAAATCCCCAACAAAAGATTAAACATTACTGCTTGTTGAAAGATGTCAAACGGAGAGTCTTCTAAGAAAGTGATAGAGAAATTTGGGAAATTGGAGAAGTTTGAAGGGATCGATTTTCGTAGATGGCAGAAAAAGATGCACTTCTTTTTAACCACTCTCAAACTTGTGTACTACTGAGTACACCGATGCCTGCAGTGGAGATGAGTGCTGATGAGAACGTGACAATGCAACAGACCCGAAGGCAGACCAAATGGAAAAACGATGATTATCTGTGTCGAGGTCACATATTAAATGGTATGTCTGATTCATTATTTCATGTTTATCATAGTGTAGAATCTGCCAGTGAATTATGGGAAACCCTAGAATCAAAATACATGGCAGAAGATGCATCTAGTAAGAAATTCCTTGTTGGTAATTTACTATAAGATGGTTGATTCTAGATCTGTGATGGAACAATATAATGAGTTGTTGAGAATGTTAGGGCAGTTTAAGCAGTATAACATGAACATGGATGAATCAATTGCTGTGTCAAGCATGATTGATAAATTATCTCCTTCTTGGAAAGATTTTAAAAACACCATGAAACATAAGAAGGAGGAATATACCATGGTTGAATTAGGAACCACGTTTCAAATAGAAGAGTCTATAAGGGCTCAAGAGAAAGTGTGGATTAAAGAACCCACGGGGCCTAATTCTGTTAACATGGTGGAATCATCCAATGCTGCTAAAAAACGCAAAGGGAAACAAAAGTTTCAAAGTTCCAACAATTTCAATCCAAATAAGAAGTCAAAGTCAGTGTGTTGGAAGTGTGGAAAGCCCGGTCACTTTAAAAAGGACTGCCGGACCGGTAAAAGTGATGGAAAAGGCAAGTTAGATGGTGCTGGTCCAAGCGGGTCTAAGGACTCGGGAAAACAACAAGGTCAGGTTTTAATACCTAATTATAATTCGGTACAGAATTATTGTTCTTTAATATCTCAAGCATGTTATGTGCAGGATGATGATATTGCCTGGTGGGTGGATTCAGGAACAACAAGTCATGTTTGCAAAAATCTCCAATGGTTTAGGAAGCTTGAACCAGTTGAAGATGGATCTACTTTAATCATGGGAAACGTTGCTACTGAACCTATCAAGGGTTTAGGATCTGTTGAACTTTTATTTACTTTCGGAAAACATTTGCTTTTGAATAATGTCTTGTATGTACCCGGGATTCGAAAGAATCTGTTGTCTGGTATTGCTTTGAATAATTATGGTTACAAACAAGTGATCGAAAGTGACAAGTTTATCTTGTCAAGACATGGTGCCTTTGTTGGCTTTGGTTATCTTTGTAATGGGATGTTTAAGTTGAATTTGGATGTTCCTTTTCATAATTCTGTTTACATGGCTTCTACTAGCTCTAATAGAACTTTGGATAAATCTGTTTTGTGGCATGCTAGATTAGGATATGTTCATTATAAAAGGTTAAAAGATATGTCTAAAATAAGTTTAATACCTGGTTTTGATATTGCTAATGAAAAATGTCATACTTGTGATTTAACTAAGATAACTAGAAAACCTTTTACAAATCGAGTAAATAGAGAATCCAAAGTATTAGAACTGATTCATAGCGATTTATGTAATTACAATGGTACACCATCTTTAGGAAATAAAAGATATGTAATTACATTTATTGATGATTCATCTAGATTTTGCTTTGTTTATTTATTACATGCTAAAGATGAGTCACTTGACAAATTTAAAATATATAAACAAGAAGTTGAATTACATCGAAATAAGTTTATCAAAAATCTTCGTACTGATAGGGGAGGTGAGTATTATGATCCGGAATATTTTCAATCTACCGGTATAATACATCAAACAACGGCTCCTTATACACCACAACAAAATGGTGTGGCGGAAAGGAAGAATAGGACATTAAAAGAAATGGTTAATGCCATGTTATCCTATTGGGGTTTAAGTGATGGATTTTGGGGTGAGGCTATGCTAACAGCCTGCTATTTATTGAATAGAGTTCCAAATAAACGGAATAAAATAACCCCATATGAACTTTGGTACAAAAAGTCACCAAATTTAAGTTTTCTTAAAGTTTGGGGATGTAGAGCCGTGGTTAGGCTAACTGAACCAAAAAGGAAAACTTTGGGTGAAAGAGGTATAGATTGCATATTTATTGGTTATGCCGAGCATTCCAAGGCTTATAGGTTTTATGTATTAGAACCTAATGACTCGGTGTCTATAAACACTGTTATAGAGTCAAGAGATGCAATATTTGATGAACAAAGATTCACTTCCATACCTAGATCAAAGGACATGATGTGACATCTGCCCCGATCCGACCCGACCCAGGTACCCGTTTTCTGATCCGATTCTTTTTATGATTTAAAATTTAATTATTTTCTTTTAAAACTTGACATTTAAAATATATATATTACTAATAATATTTTCCTTCCCGCCTCTTCCTCTCTCTTCCTTTCCGTCGTCCCGTCCCTCTTCTTCTCTCCGCCTTCTTTTCCCTCTTGTTGCCGTCCCGCCCTTCTGTTTAACCTTTGAGCCTTGAACCCCCCCCCCCCTCTTTAACTCTTTGCTTGCCCCTTTGGTTCTTCCCGCCTAAGGATGTCTGCGCAGCCTCGCGCGCTAGACTCCTTACAAGGAAGCCTGCGTGAAGATTGACTGTTCCTGCGTTACGCGCTAGGGACTGTAGTTCTTCCCGCGGCGCGCTAAGAACTATAGTTCTTCGCGCGGCGCGCTAAGAATTGTAGATCCTCCCGCGACGCGCTGTGAATTTGTAGTTCTTCCCGCGGAGCGCTAAGGTTTGTTCTGTCTGCCTTCGCCCTCGCGCGCTCAATCTTCTCGTGTGCGCAGCCTCTCGCGCGCGCAGCTTTCTCGCGCTGTCTTGTGTCCTTTCTTCTGTTTTAACTTGCTTGTTTGCTTTTGATATCTTATCTTTTGTGCTGTTGACCTGACCTATCTTATGTCTGAAAAGCCACTTTTGGCGCAGCATGCGCACCAACCCCATTGGTTGGCAGGAAAAGTGACTGACATTATCTTTTGAGATCTGCTTTTCCCATGCTTGACCAGTACCTTTATCTGACCCTCCCATGCCTGTTTACTGTTACCTGTCAGCTTTTCCTTGTCCCCTGCAGCTGCCATATCTTTTGATATCTTTTGCTTTTGGAACCTTTTTGCTTTTGTTGTCTTTTGCTTGATCCTGTTGAAGATCTTTTCCCCTTTTCTAGGGATTGTGTTCCCTAGGGTTTCCCTATAAATAATAATGCTATTTTCTTAACACTACACACACAAATACTTATTTCCTTTCTCTTCCTTTGCTCTCTGCCGTTGTCCTCAGTCGCCTCCTCTCTCTGCCTTCGTCTTCTCTCCTGTTCTGCCCTGTTTTCCGGTAATCTATAATATATAATAATTTGTTTAAGTTACTTATTAATTATGCTAACTTATAATCAAGACATTAAAACAAATCATTAAAACAATAATCTTATTTATATGTTAACTTTGCTTGTTAAGAGTTGGTTCTTGCTTTATCTTACACCGCACCGTTTATCAAGTGAGTAATCTCGTACCTAATCCCTTTTTATTTTTAATGTTTTGGGATGTTCATGTGTTCATACAAACTTAGAGTCTTAAACTTGTTTATGAACTTTAGTCGCGCAGTATCCCATGTGTTGAGGACGTAGACTTGGCTGTTTATTTGTATGTGTGGATCATTAACCGTCTTGTCGGTCTATTCCGCAGTTCTCATGGTACCATTAGATGAACACGGGAGAACTATCGTTTATGATTTTCTCTTTTGTTTACACTTGCACAGTTTTCTTGTTTTTGTGCTCAATTGGGAGCACGGATTGACTATGAGCTATGAATCTTAGACTTGGTCCCGATCTGATTACACCCTTGTTGAAAACCAGACATACACATGTTGCGCGCAGATTTATTGTTATCTATTATCTATTAAACTTGATTTCTCACCAACACGCAAGTGTTTGACGTTTTATTTTAACACATGTTCAGGTTTGCTGTAGCTACATTTGGAGTTTGTGGACACGTAGGACGATTTTACTTTTGGACCTAGATTAAAATGTATCAAGACAAGTTATTGTTGTTCGAATATTTTGCCTTATAATATAATGATTTATGTTGATTTGTGTTATCTTGTGTTTACGTTGCGCGTGCGCGAATGAATATATTTATTACATATTGACACCCAATAGTGTCACGAGTAATGAAACAATATGTGGCGCCCCGATGTATAATCCGCCTTTGGTCGGGGTGCTACAGATTGGTATCAGAGCTCGTTGACTTTAGGATAGGTGGTTAGACGTAACGGCCTAGAATACCTAAGAGTCCATTCTCGCGCATGAGAGAAATCTCATGTTTGCGCGCTTATTGTTAATTACTCGTTATTTATAAATATGCTTGCGCAGACGCAGCGTATGGTTTTATGTTTTATTTCGCGATATTTCGATTTTTGCTGAATTTCGATTTTTATTGATTTTACTTACATATTCGTTTGTTGGGATTGAAAATCCGAAAAGTCATGGTGATACATGAATAGTTGATTTTCAAATTCCATTTACGAATATGTTCTGAGGTTGGAGACTTGAAAAGTCATGGTGATACATGAATTGTCAACCTCCAATACTCATTTTCTTGTATATTTTATATTGAGGATTGAAAAGTTATGGTGATACATGAATCGTCAATCTCCAATACTCGTTTACTAGTCATTTTAAATTGAGAATTCGGAAAGTCATGGTGATACATGAATTGTCGATTCTCGATTCGAATTTGTTATCTGTACTAAGTTTGCATTCAAATTCATGTTTTACTTTAACTGTTGATGGTATCTAACCCCGCGAAACCAAGCTTTATAAGATTATGCTTTGCGCTAAGATATTAACAAAACTAAAACTTTTATAGAATGCCTCCGCTATCTCGCCGTTATCAGAGGAGAGAAGCCTCGCGCAGGCGTAGACAGCAACGTTCCCAGGAAATGGCCGCCGCGATAGCCCAAGCCTTAAACCAAAATAATCCCAACTCCTCCGGATACAATATTAAATCCTTCAATGCGGGTAACCCTCCGAAATTCACAGGATTTGAAGGAGCCACCGTGATGCTCCAATGGCTCGAGAAGATTGAAAACACTTTCCTCCATACCCAATGCCCTCCTAACAGACGAACCCTATATGCTTCCAGTGTCCTGGAATCTAGAGCGCTTACATGGTGGAATGGAGTAGCTCATGCGCGTGGCGCAGAAGCTGCTTCTAGCATGCTTTGGGAGGAATTTAAGGATCTATTGACGCGAGAATTCTGCCCTCCCAACGAAGTTAAGCGCCTGGAGGAAGAATTTTGGAATCTTAAGCAGTACAGTGGCGAAGCGCGCGAGTACGCGACGCGCTTCCATGAACTAAGCCTGCTTGTCCCTCACTTTGTTACCCCTTCCCGCCGAGCCATCGAGAAATTCCTTGGGGGTCTCCCCATGGAAATTCAAGATTCTGTATGGGCCAGAAACCCAGTAACCCTCTCTGACGCCATTGAGTTGGCCGCTGTGCTCAGCGACAACCATGTCAGAGCAGGAACCCTGTTCCTGCGGGGAACAGAAAAGACCAAACTCACCAAGACTGTCCCTGAACCAACAGAAACCAAACCTGAACCCTCACACCATAACAACCCGAAGCGTAGGCGCAGACAAGTTTATGCGCTTACCAACCCGCCCATTGTCCAGCAACCCACCTACCAACCTCCAGTATACGCTCATAACCCACTGTCAACCTACCCAACTCCCCCTATAGTCCACAACTATGCCTTAACCAATCCGGCACTCCCTGCCCCGCCAACTAAGAAACCTTACACAGGAAACCACCCCTTCTGCCCAACCTGTAGACTTCACCACCCACCTCAAGTCCCATGTCGACTTTGTAACCGATGTGGCTGCGCTGGTCACATGGCGGAAAACTGTAGAGTTCTTCCCGCCAACCCAATCGCGCAAACACCACCAGCCTACCTGCAGAACCCGCAACCAGCATACCCAAACCCACGACCCAGGTCGTGCTACAACTGCGGTGATCCCAGTCATTTCCGGAACGCGTGCCCGAGACTACAAGTGCAAATCACACAAGCGAATCCGGTGAACCAAATTTCGAACCAAGTGACGCGCGGTTGAGCTTTTAACATAACCGCGCACCAAGCGCAAGCGAATAATGACGTAGTTAATGGTACATTTTTGCTTAACGGACATTATGCATCCATACTTTTTGATACTGGCGCCGATAGAAGTTTTATTTCTCGCGCGTTTGAGCAGAAGCTTGCGCGAACCGCGCGATAACTTAAAAGAAAATTTTTCAGTTGAATTGGCTAATGGCGAAACTGTTTTAATTAACTCTGTGATCAAGGATTGCACGCTTAACCTTAACGAAAATGATTTTCTAATCGACCTCATCCCCATGCCTCTTGGAAGTTTTGATGTTATTATTGGTATGGACTGGCTCTCGAATAATCGCGCCGAAGTTATTTGCGCCAAGAAGGTGATTCGCATTCCTCGAGAAAACGGTGATCTTCATATCTACGGTGAGAAACCCTCCAGTGGTCTTAAGCTTATGTCTTGCGCCGAAGCCCAAAGACTCATGCGGAAGAAGTGTATTGCATTTTTAGCCCATGTGGTTAAACCCGATGAAGGAAAGAAGAAACTTGGTGAAATCCCTATTGTGCGTGACTTCCCTGAAGTTTTTCCCGATGATCTTCCTGGTATCCCTCCCGCTCGTGAAGTCGAGTTTCGTATTGATCTTGTCCCTGGTGCTTCCCCGTAGCCAAATCTCCTTATCGTCTTGCACCCGCTGAGATGCAGGAATTGGCAAGTCAACTTCAAGAGTTGACCGATAAAGGATTCATTCGCCCTAGCTCTTCGCCCTGGGGTGCTCCGGTGTTGTTCGTTAAAAAGAAAGATGGTACGTTTCGCATGTGTATCGATTACCGCGAGTTGAACAAACTCACCATTAAGAACCGGTATCCCTTACCGCGTATTGACGACCTCTTTGATCAACTCCAAGGTGCCTCTTGTTTCTCCAAGATCGATCTCCGCTCTGGCTATCACCAGTTGCGCATCCGCGATGAAGATATTCCCAAGACTGCTTTTCGTACTCGCTATGGCCATTTTGAATTCTTGGTCATGTCCTTCGGTTTAACCAACGCACCCGCCGTTTTCATGGATCTAATGAATCGGGTGTGTAGGCCTTTCTTGGACCGATTTGTGATTGTGTTTATTGATGATGTTCTGGTGTATTCTAAGACCAAGGCCGAGCATGAGCAACATCTTCGGTTGGTATTGCAAAAGCTTAGAGCCGAGCAGCTATTTGCCAAGCTCTCCAAGTGTGAATTCTGGTCGGATGAAGTACAGTTTCTTGGTCATGTTGTTAACAAGATGGGTATCCATGTCGACCCCTCCAAGATTGAAGCAATCAAGAACTGGATTACGCCATCCACTCCTACCGAAATCCGTTCCTTCTTGGGCTTAGCTGGTTACTACCGGCGATTTATTTCGAACTTCTCAAAGATCGCATTGCCTTTAACAGCTCTAACGCACAAAGGTAAACCGTATATTTGGGGCTCGAAGCAAGAAGAAGCCTTTCTGACGCTCAAGCGTTTGTTGTGTGAAGCTCCTGTTCTTGCGCTACCTGAGGGTAATGAAGATTTTGTCGTGTATTGCGATGCATCCAACCAAGGTCTCGGTTGTGTTCTTATGCAACGAGGCAAGGTTATCGCTTACGCATCAAGGCAACTCATGGTTCATGAAAAGAATTATACAACTCACGACCTCGAACTAGGCGCAGTGGTATTTGCCTTGAAGATCTGGAGACACTACCTTTATGGTACTAAGTGTATCCTCTACACTGACCATAAAAGCCTTCAGCATATCTTTGATCAAAAGGAACTCAACATGAGGCAACGCCGATGGAACGAACTCATCAGCGATTACGATTGTGAGATCCGGTATCATCCTGGTAAGGCTAATGTGGTAGCCGATGCGCTCAGCCGAAAACCCAGCCAGCTTAACTGTATCTTGCCGTGCACGCAGCTTCACTTTGCGCCGATCCAAAGCAACCTTGAATCGCGCATTCGTGACGCGCAGCGCGCATCCATCAGTAATGGTAACCTTCGCGCCGAGTTAGCGTGTGGCGCGGAAGCTCATTTTGTCCCTAATCTGAGTGGAATTCTCTGCTATCTAAATCGCATCTGGATTCCCTTTGATGAGAATCTTCGCGCTGATATCCTGAGTGAAGCGCATAAATCTCGGTATTCTATTCATCCCGGCGCTGATAAGATGTACAAGGATTTGCGTATTACTTATTGGTGGCCCGGTATGAAAAAGGATATTGCTGTGTTCGTAGCTAAATGCCTAACTTGTTCTAAGGTAAAAGCTGAACATCAACGCCCATCTGGTTTGCTCGAACAACCAGAAATTCCTACGTGGAAATGGGAAGGTATAGCGATGGACTTTATTACCAAGTTACCTTTGACAGCAAGCAAACATGATAGCATTTGGGTAATAGTGGATCGTTTGACTAAGTCTGCTCACTTTCTGCCCATTCGTGAAAACTACCGTGTTGAGCAACTTGCGCAGCTTTATGTCAAGGAGATTGTCTGCCGTCATGGTACTCCTTTGAGCATCATATCCGATCGCGATGGCCGTTTTATATCCCGCTTTTGGAAATCTCTCCAATCTGCGCTAGGAACTCGCTTGGACATGAGTACTGCATATCATCCTCAGACTGACGGACAGTCTGAGCGAACTATTCAAACTCTTGAGGATATGCTCCGATCTTGTGTTCTTGATTTTGGAGGTAATTGGGATTCACACCTACCTCTGGTCGAGTTCTCTTATAATAACAGCTATCATTCCAGTATCGGTATGGCCCCATTTGAAGCACTTTACGGTCGTAAGTGCCGCTCCCCGATTTGTTGGAGCGAAGTGGGTGAAGCTCAAATCACAGGACCCGAACTTGTTCAAGAGACAACCGATAAAATCGCCAAGATCCGTGATCATCTGCTGACTGCCAGAAGCCGACAGAAGAGTTACGCAGATCGTAGGCGGAAGCCTCTCGAATTTCAAGTTGGTGATCTTGTTCTCCTCAAAGTGTCGCCCTAGAAGGGTGTTGTCCGCTTTGGGAAGAAAGGTAAGCTTGCTCCTCGTTATGTTGGGCCATTCAAGATTCTCGCGCGTGTGGGAAAAGTTGCCTACAGACTTGACCTGCCGCCCGCGCTCAGCAATGTGCATCCAACGTTCCATGTATCCAATCTCAAGAAATGTTTAGCTGACGAGAACCTTCACATTCCACTTGATGAAGTTCAAGTTGGCGAATCCATGCATTTCGTTGAGAAGCCTGTTGAGATTATGGATCGCGAGGTTAAGCAAACCAAGCGCAGTCGCATCCCTATCGTGAAGGTTCGCTGGGAGTCCAAGCGAGGAGCCGAGTTTACATGGGAAAGGGAAGATCAGATGAAGATCAAGTACCCGCACCTGTTCTCTGCGCAACCTACTTCGAGATAAATTTCGGGACGAAATTTCTTAAAGTAGGGGAGACTATGACATCTGCCCCGATCCGACCCGACCCAGGTACCCGTTTTCTGATCCGATTCTTTTTATGATTTAAAATTTAATTATTTTCTTTTAAAACTTGACATTTAAAATATATATATTACTAATAATATTTTCCTTCCCGCCTCTTCCTCTCTCTTCCTTTCCGCCGTCCCGTCCCTCTTCTTCTCTCCGCCTTCTTTTCCCTCTTGTTGCCGTCCCGCCCTTCTGTTTAACCTTTGAGCCTTGAACCCCTCCCCCCTCTTTAACTCTTTGCTTGCCCCTTTGGTTCTTCCCGCCTAAGGATGTCTGCGCAGCCTCGCGCGCTAGACTCCTTACAAGGAAGCCTGCGTGAAGATTGACTGTTCCTGCGTTACGCGCTAGGGACTGTAGTTCTTCCCGCGGCGCGCTAAGAACTATAGTTCTTCGCGCGGCGCGCTAAGAATTGTAGATCCTCCCGCGACGCGCTGTGAATTTGTAGTTCTTCCCGCGGCGCGCGCTAAGGTTTGTTCTGTCTGCCTTCGCCCTCGCGCGCTCAATCTTCTCGTGTGCGCAGCCTCTCGCGCGCGCAGCTTTCTCGCGCTGTCTTGTGTCCTTTCTTCTGTTTTAACTTGCTTGTTTGCTTTTGATATCTTATCTTTTGTGCTGTTGACCTGACCTATCTTATGTCTGAAAAGCCACTTTTGGCGCAGCATGCGCACCAACCCCATTGGTTGGCAGGAAAAGTGACTGACATTATCTTTTGAGATCTGCTTTTCCCATGCTTGACCAGTACCTTTATCTGACCCTCCCATGCCTGTTTACTGTTACCTGTCAGCTTTTCCTTGTCCCCTGCAGCTGCCATATCTTTTGATATCTTTTGCTTTTGGAACCTTTTTGCTTTTGTTGTCTTTTGCTTGATCCTGTTGAAGATCTTTTCCCCTTTTCTAGGGATTGTGTTCCCTAGGGTTTCCCTATAAATAATAATGCTATTTTCTTAACACTACACACACAAATACTTATTTCCTTTCTCTTCCTTTGCTCTCTGCCGTTGTCCTCAGTCGCCTCCTCTCTCTGCCTTCGTCTTCTCTCCTGTTCTGCCCTGTTTTCCGGTAATCTATAATATATAATAATTTGTTTAAGTTACTTATTAATTATGCTAACTTATAATCAAGACATTAAAACAAATCATTAAAACAATAATCTTATTTATAGGTTAACTTTGCTTGTTAAGAGTTGGTTCTTGCTTTATCTTACACCGCACCGTTTATCAAGTGAGTAATCTCGTACCTAATCCCTTTTTATTTTTAATGTTTTGGGATGTTCATGTGTTCATACAAACTTAGAGTCTTAAACTTGTTTATGAACTTTAGTCGCGCAGTATCCCATGTGTTGAGGACGTAGACTTGGCTGTTTATTTGTATGTGTGGATCATTAACCGTCTTGTCGGTCTATTCCGCAGTTCTCATGGTACCATTAGATGAACACGGGAGAACTATCGTTTATGATTTTCTCTTTTGTTTACACTTGCACAGTTTTCTTGTTTTTGTGCTCAATTGGGAGCACGGATTGACTATGAGCTATGAATCTTAGACTTGGTCCCGATCTGATTACACCCTTGTTGAAAACCAGACATACACATGTTGTGCGCAGATTTATTGTTATCTATTATCTATTAAACTTGATTTCTCACCAACACGCAAGTGTTTGACGTTTTATTTTAACACATGTTCAGGTTTGCTGTAGCTACATTTGGAGTTTGTGGACACGTAGGACGATTTTACTTTTGGACCTAGATTAAAATGTATCAAGACAAGTTATTGTTGTTCGAATATTTTGCCTTATAATATATTGATTTATGTTGATTTGTGTTATCTTGTGTTTACGTTGCGCGTGCGCGAATGAATATATTTATTAAATATTGACACCCAATAGTGTCACGAGTAATGAAACAATATGTGGCGCCCCGATGTATAATCCGCCTTTGGTCGGGGTGCTACACATGAGTCATAGTTTGAAGATTTCTCAAACTATAGATGAAGATGTACCATCAATCAGCACTGAACCAAGAAAAAGTACAAGAATAAATAAACTTAAAAATTTTGGTGATGATTTTCAAGTTTATTTAGTTGAAGGGTCAAGTGATGGGATTGTATATCAATATCAATATTGTTTTAATATTGAGGAGGAGCCAAGGACATTTAGTGAAGCAATGGCATCTAGGGATGTTGCTTTCTGGAAAGAAGCAATTCAAGATGAAATTGATTCTATAATGCAAAACAATACTTGGAAACTGACTGACTTACCCCCTGGGTGTAAACCATTGGGAAGTAAGTGGATTTTCAAAAAGAAAATGAAGGTGGATGGTAGCATAGACAAGTTCAAAGCCCGATTGGTTATCCAAGGTTTTAGACAAAAGGAAGGCATTGACTTCTTTGATACATATGCACCAGTTGCTAGGATTTCTACCATTAGGTTGTTAATAGCACTTGCTGCTATACACAATCTTGTAATTCACCAAATGGATGTAAAAACCGCATTTTTGAATGGTGTGACATTCGTCAATTTCGGGTTATTTTATACTTGTATTCTTAATGTAAATCCGACCCGTTTTGTATCCCGAACCTTTCGATATTATAAAAATGATGAATTGTATGTTAACTATTTGTTTTATAGTTGTTGGATAAAAAAAACACCCTTTTCGGTTCTTAAAATTCCCCGAAAACGCTCAAAACGAACTCTAGGGACTAAAACTACCAAAATGGAGACTTGAAAGACCCATTTGTAGTTTGTGCTTCTTGGGTCTATAACCAACCCATTTTCATGAAAGACCCATTCAACTTACCCTATATATACACACCCATTTTCTTCATTTGTGCTTGCTCATTTCTTCATTTCTCTCTCAAATTCTTGAATTCTAAGGTTGTTCTTCATAAGCTAATCTTTCATTTTAACTAACTTCTCAACACTTAAAGCTTGATGTTACAACATATATATAATATACACTCCTTGTTTACCTTCGATCTTTCATTTCTCCGGTCTCGGCCGGTTGAAATGTCGGGCTAGTAAGGCAAGGTTACATGGAGGACTTTGTAGTCCTTGTTTATATATTTAACAAATCTAACCATATAACTTGTTATACTTGCTTAACTTCTACATATTTTAGTTTATTGTTCATATTTGTCAAGTTCCATGGTATTGGGTATGTGGTGACTAGCCTCGGTTTCATCCTGAGTTGAGAACCGAACCAAAAACTGAACTTTTGTTTAAAAGCATTATTGTTAACTTTTTGAATGTAAAACTTGAGTATTATTATTTATAAGTTATTTTACAAGTTCCATGGTAATTGGGTATGTGGTAACCATCCTCGGTCTTATTCTGAGTCAAGGACCGAACCAAAAACCGAACTTTTGTTTAAAAGCTTTATTGTTAACTTTTTGAATGTAAAACTTGAGTATTATTATTTATAAGTTATTTTACAAGTTCCATGGTAATTGGGTATGTGGTAACCATCCTCGGTCTTATTCCGAGTCAAGGACCGAACCAAAAACCGAACTAAATCGAGTTCACTCGCTTAAGACACACAAGTGTGTTTTTAGCCACCAAAACTCATATTTTTCTTCAAGATTATATTTTAAATCAATTTTAGTTAGTTTCTAAACATACTTGGCATGTCGGTAACCAACTTGATCTTATAACAAGTTCGAACCGATAAGGTCGTATACTCGCTTAACGAACGTTAAGATTCTTCACAATAGAACTACATACTTGGTTAAGTCTATTTTGATTTTATTGAGTTATCTCATAACATTTATTATTTTGGGAAGTTAACTGTGAGCTTGGTCAATTATCAAGTCTCGAACCGACAAACCCGAACACTCGTTTAAACCTTGTTTTGGGTATTCTTATAACCAAGGGTTTTGCAATATCGCATTTTAACCCACATTATTACTAAACATAGGTTGAGTAAAAAAAGAAAAAAAAATAATGAATAGAATACCGAGACCCGGTTTCGAGTAAACTTATTTTACAAAACTCATTTCTTTAATTTCTCAAATATTTACATTTTAAATCCTAAACTTTATTTATTTACTTTATTTGTCATGTATTTTATTTTAAACCCTTCCAAGACTACCTACTAATACAAGACCCGTTTAATATAGGTCTTGCTCGTTAAACCGATCTCTCCGATTATTCACGACACTATCTTTCAAGTTACTTGTTAATGTGAGTACTTTTTCATCCCCCGTTTTCCATCTTTCATTTTGGGGGTGGCATTGCATGCTTATTCAAATTCAAATGATTTATACTTGAGTCTTAAATCACAACACGTATTGTATATGTTTACTTAAATAAATGCTCGATTTGGTGTTATATGCTTTACATGATTATGTGCAAATTCTTGAATGCTAAGGCGGGTAGCCTCTTGAATGCTAAGGCGGGTAGCCTCATCAAAGTATGATCATACGTTAATTCCGAGTATATATGGTATCCCCATATAGAAAGGTGTCGTCAATGTATTCTTATTGACGATTTCATTATTGTTGTCAATGTATTCTTATTGACGGTTTTATTATCTAAATTGTTGCTATTATTTATTGTTTTCATATACTAGTTGTGGATTTCATATTATATACTTATTGTCCAAAACTATGAAAATTGCTCACCAACCTTCGTGTTGACAAACTCTATTTTATCCAATGTTACAGGTTTGATGTTAGCTTGATTGGATTACTTGAAGAAACTTATTATCTTGGCTTTAGGATATTAGAAAATAAAAGAACAAGTTATTTGTTTATCTATCTATTTGGCATTTTGTATGAACAATTGTTGTGTTATTTATGATGATATGGATTTAAATGAGTTGTTTAAATATTGTAACTTTATAGTGTCATTGTGCAATGAGCAATCATGTCGCGCCTCGACGTTTCCGCCTTCATTGGTCGGGGTGTGACAAATGGTGAATTGGATGAGGGGATCTATATGAAACAACCTGAAGGCTTTGTTTTGCTTGGAAATGAGAATAAGGTTTGTAAATTGATCAAATCGTTGTATGGTCTTAACCAAGCACCAAAACGGTGGCATCAAAAATTTGATGATGTGATATTGTCTAATGATTTTATACTAAATCAAGCTGACAAATGTGTATATAGTAAATTTGATGCATCTGGTAAAGGAGTAATAATTTGCTTATATGTAGATGACATGTTGATATTTGGCACTAACCACGATCAAGTTGATAGCACAAAGAAATTTTTGTCATCTAAATTTGCCATGAAAGACATGGGGAGGCAGAAGTGATTCTTGGTATAAAAATCACACGTAATAACAATAATATTACAATTTCTCAATCTCATTATATTGAGAAGGTTTTGAAGAAATTTAACTTCAAAGATTGTTATTCTGTGAGTACTCCCATGGATCCTAATGTTAAGCTCCTACCAAATAAAGGTATTGCTGTAAATCAGCTGGAATACTCAAGAGCTATAGGATCACTCATGTATGCTATGATAAGCACTAGGCCTGATATTGCTTATGCTGTTGGAAAGCTTAGTAGATATACTAGTAATCCAAGTTCATATCATTGGCAAGCAATTAATCGAGTATTTAGATACTTGAAAGGAACCATGGACTATGGTTTAAGTTACAAAAGATTTCCTTCTATTTTAGAAAGATATTCTGATGCGAGTTGGATTACTAATATGGAAGATCATTCTTCCACAAATGGATGGGTATTTCTACTTGGAGGAGGTGTTATATCTTGGGCTTCAACGAAGCAAACTTGTATAACCAACTCGACAATGGAATCTGAGTTTGTGGCATTAGCAGCAGCTGGTAAAGAAGCTGAGTGGCTAAGAAATTTAATATATGAAATTCCATTGTGGCCTAAACCGATATCTTCTATATCTATCCGATGCGATAGTGAAGCTACTTTGGCTAAGGCATATAGTTAAGTATATAATGGAAAGTCTAGACACTTAGGTGTTAGACATAGCATGATTCGTGAACTTATAACGAATGGAGAGATATCAATGGAGTTTGTGAGAACTCAACAGAATTTAGCCGATCATTTAACCAAAGGGTTAAGTAAGGATCTTGTGCACAAGGCGGCTATAGGGATGGGTTTAAAGTCCATCTAAAATCTTCCATAAGCGGGTTTATTGTTCGTTACGTCACGGTGTAACTCTCACGTGTTATAACCCGGTTGGCCGTATTGACTTACCCGAACCGGTCCATAATTCCAACAATTATATCATTTTCTTAGCTTGGCCCCTTAGTTTTAATAGGATGAAACAACATCTAATAAAAATAAATTGCCAAGACCTGAAAGTCTTTTGACGTCTAATTTGGAACTAGTATCACTTTTTCAATGGTATTTAATATTTAGTTTTGTATGTGGACGTAATAACTGTACGAAAATCGACCTTTTGAAAAATCATTAGACAAGATAACCCATCTAATGCATATTGACGTAGTCACCTAGAAATATATTTAGTTGACTGTAGATATAGACATCCAACTTGAGGTCTTCTACGTTGTGTGTAAAACCAATCACAATACATACAAGCAATGTTGTTGAAACCGGACCGGTCTGACTAGGATTCAGTCGACTGAGCGGTCCAGTTCTGTTTAGTTCGCTCGGCTCCCAAAGAACCGGGATTCGGTCCACTAAACTTTTTTTTTCTAGTCTACTCGTCATTTTTTTGACCAAAAGTTTAGTCTGTCCGACCGGTTGCCTGTCCGGTTTGCTGTTTGGTCCGGTTATGAAAACATTGTATACAAATGTGCCGGTTACTCCCTTTTTTTGTCAGTTTGTTAGAGTGAAACCTCATATGTGCTTATATGTTGGACAAGTGGGTTAATAATCCATCCTATTGATTCTATAGGTGCACAAACCGGGGTTTTAGCCCAAACCCGTTTGGGTTTGAGCAAATTTCAATTTGGTTTAGTATAGTGAAACCAACTTTTTTTAACCAATTCGGGCAAGAATTGGTTTCTGAAGGAGAAAAGATCGGTCCAGAGTTATAACATGGTTTTAACTGGTTCAGTTCAAGTTTCGACGTATTCAAATATAGGTTTACAAACTAATTACGACCCGTTAGTCGGGTCCTTTTTTAGTTGGTTCTTGCCAAAACCAATTTCCATACAAGTGTTATGGTCCCTAAGCCGGTTTGCCGGTTTTTTAGTTGGGCACTTGGACGCATATGTTGTTGGATATCAAGTTAAAATAAAATTAAAAAAAAAACATCAAATTCATTTCAATACAACATAATGACAAATAAGAATTGCAATAAACTTTAGTTAGTTTTGACTTTTAGTCTTATGTGATCTCCTTCGGAAGGTCTTGGAAGAATATTTGATGATCTTTAGCTTTATGTAACACACTTTTTTTTTTATTATTATAGATACTCATTTTAGATTACACCTCTAGTATGAGAATAGCCTTTTATAAATAATCAGATCAACGATCTAGCTTTAAACCTTTAATCTGTTTTGCATAACCTTTATTTTGATAAATTATTTGTTTATATAAAACATTTGGACCTTTAGTTTATTTTGTATATTTACCACGCATATCCCATGTTTCTTCTTCACGAAGAGACATATGTACTAAGTTTTTTCTTCAAGAAGAAACATCAATTTAACTATATCTCCTACATATAAAACTTTATGTTTCTAAATTTATAAAGTAACAATATTTTAACTATATACTCGACTTATGGATACTTTGGATAGAATGTCTAGGCTTAAAGCAAGCAACACTCCTATTTATTGTCGGGTATTTGGGAGAACAAACTGTCATAACTTCAACCACTTGCATGTACTTCGAGAAAACGAACACGTTGGATTACTGGAACCGTGGCATGCACTTCTAGGTTATACGTGGGCGATGTAAGGAGGGATGAATGGAACATCGCCCCGTAGCCTCCTTTTATAGGCAAAATTCTCTGTTCCGTCACGTATCGTGACGAAGCTTAAACTAGGTAGTCGCATAGCGCGATGGCCCATTTAACCGCCTCGTATTATTTTATTCGGTGGCGTATCGCGATGGATGCTAGGGGTGGTCATCGCGTAACGCAACGCCGCCCACTAGGCCTGCTTTATCGACATATAGGTCTGCCACATGCTGACACGTGTTAGACACGTGTCACTCCGTCGTGGTGTCTACGTCGAGTAGCGCGACGATGAGATGGGGGGTTTCTTCGCATAGTGCGACACCGCCCATTCTTGGGTTTTGAAATACTGCCAACGCGTATCGCGACGAGTACAAATCTTCAAATTTTTTTATTTTCAGTCCCTAAACTTCTGAAATTGACATATTTGGCCCTAAAATTTAGGAATGCCACACTTGCGATTCATATTTCACTCATGTGTCTTAATGGATGTGTTGCCATCAGTTTTACTAATCTTGGATTTAATTGGTAGTGATATGGTAAGTTGGTAACTAGGGATTGTCAATATTTTGATTATACAGTAGTGTGTAATATGAGTGTGGGTATTATGTTTCCTATAAGCAACCTTTTTTTTCTTTTCATTTTAGCGAAACAAAATTTTCTTATTTTGACATAATGTGAAGGGATTAGTGAAAAACGATTGAATACTTAAATTATTAAACATGTTTATAAATTTAACCTTGCTCTTTATACCCGCAGGGGGGGGGGGGGGTGGAGGGGGGGGGACACTTTGATCTGGTTGTTGTGTGTGATAGAAGTGTAGGTATTTTCTA
This sequence comes from Bidens hawaiensis, assembly GCF_021521415.1. NCBI lineage: Eukaryota > Viridiplantae > Streptophyta > Magnoliopsida > Asterales > Asteraceae > Bidens > Bidens hawaiensis. Next base: position 200,907 of record NW_027494410.1, on the reverse strand, counting down.
TTATTCAAAAGTACTCTTAAGTCATAACTACATTACTGGTTAAGTGGACCAGTGGCCCATGAAGTTAATGTCACACACATCTCTCCTCACCTATACATTTTGGAAATACAAATGCATATTGACCAAGACATTGCATACATCCTATTTGAGCTTATATAAAGCTTGATCAAGGCATATATGTTATATATCAGATAAAAAAAGATCCATACAAATTTATATAACATCATGGGATGTAAGATTTGCCATAAACTCATATGTCATATGTTGTTTGTTTTACCGCTTTTGTTGCTATGGCTAAAGAGTGCAACCGCCACTCTTGGGGTAGCAACAAGAGAAGCATCTCCTAAGTGCATCAGCAAGGAGAGGGATGCTCTTCTTGATTTCAAAGCATACATTGATCAAGATCCTTATGACCTTTTGTCCACATGGGCAACTGATGAAGAAGCGACCATTGATTGCTGTGATTGGAGTGGAGTCACTTGCAATAACCAAACAGGCCATGTTACAAGCATTGACTTGAGTCTTGGAGATCTTGAAGGTAAGATTAGCCCCTCATTGCTTAACTTAAGTTACTTGAATTCTCTCGACCTTCAGGGAAATTCATTTAATGGAACCATTCCCATGTTGAATGGCTCCATGACTAAGTTATGGTATCTTGATCTGTCCGCAAATTCCTTTAGTGGTCCCATTCCCATGTTCATTAGTTCCATGACTCGGTTAAGGTATCTTGACCTTTCAGATAATTATTTTACTGGACATGTTCCTTCAAAACTTGAAAATCTCAAGAATTTGCAATATCTTTCACTTAAATTTCTTAGCAATTGCACAATTGAAAACATAGACCGGTTGTCTCATTTGTCTCGCTTGCAACACCTTGAATTGGATGGTATTTCTCTAGCTAAGGCAAACCATTGGATAAATGTGATTCTAAGTTTCCGCAAACTTTCATATTTAAGTTTAGGCGGGTGTAACCTCTGGCAAGTCATGTATCCGTATTCTTCATCTGCCAACTTTAATTCGTCATCTATTCTTAGCCTGTATCTCGGAAACAATAATCTCAGCTCATCCATGTATCAATGGCTATTACCATTAACTAACAATAAACTTGAAGATTTTGATCTCTCTGGAAACAAGTTAAATGGGATTCCCAAATATATAGGAAATATGTGTAGTTTGACTTCATTATTCTTTGATAACAACTCAATGTTAGTCAAACTTCCTGATTTTCTAAATAACTTGTCTGGATGCACATCATTTACATTACGAGAGTTAGATGCTTCAAATAGCCAATTCACAGGGTCACTTTCAGATGACATCCAAGAGTTTTCATCCCTAACATATTTGTACCTTCAACAAAACCAGTTGAATGGCACAATGAGTGAAAAGGTGTGGCAATTGCCTAAGCTTGCAACTCTTGATGTTTCTTCCAATTCTCTTAGTGGTGTTATCTCTGAAAACATTGGAAAGTCAAATGTTGTAACATTAAATCTTTCAAACAACTCACTCGAAGGAGTTCCATCCAAAGCTCAAATGTCAAACCTTTCCAATGTTGAGCATATTGCATTGAGCTCTTGCAAGTTAGGGCCTAGTTTCCCTACATGGATTCAGACACTGAAAAATCTTACTTATCTTGATATTGCAAATACCAACATTTCTGACACAATTCCTATGGATTTTTGGCACACGTGGCCTACTAGATTGATACATATGGATCTATCTTCCAACAACATCACTGGGGAAGTTACAGACCTGTCACCTAATTTTAAACCTGATTATATCTCAAGAATAAGAATAGATTTGAGTTCCAACAACTTTTATGGTTCTATATCATATGTCCCATCAAATTTAGAATGGTTAGACCTTTCCAAAAACCAATTACATGGAGGAATTTCTTTTTTATGCCAAGTTGTTAATGGATATTTATCCTTTCTTGATCTATCAAACAATTTACTGTCCGGAGAAATACCAGACTGTTTATGGAACTTCAAGGCACTAAAAGTTCTTAATCTAGGACAAAACAACTTGTCTAGAAAGCTTCCCACTTCTATTAAGTATCTAACTAATCTGGAGGTTTTGTATTTATACAACAACAACTTATCAGGGGAACTACCCCTATCTTTAAAGAATTGCTCTAAGCTATTCTATTTGGAATTAGGGGCTAACAAGTTTTATGGTCATGTGCCTGTTTGGATTGGGGAAAGCTTATCGGAGTTGTATGCTCTTAGCCTAGCATCAAATAACTTCTTTGGAACCATCCCTTTACAATTATGTCAATTAGCACACCTTCGAATTTTAGATTTGTCAGTGAACAATCTTTATGGAACCATCCCTTTATGTTTCAAAAATCTCACTGCAATGGTTCAAGATGGAGCATCCCCTCGTGAAAATGTGCACCGTTTTATCCACGGGGATATGTATGTTGACCACGCGTTAATCAAGTGGAAAGGATGCATACGTGAATTTAACAATAACCTAGAATTCTTAAGGTACATTGATTTGTCGAGCAACAATCTTATAGGAAAAATCCCATACGGACTTGCCGATCTCCATGAATTGATTGCATTGAACTTGTCCATGAACGCTTTGTTTGGAGAGATTCCACTGAATATTGGTAAGATGAGTAATCTTCTAATTTTAGATTTATCTAAAAACAAGTTTTCAGGAAGAATGCCACAAAGCATGTCTCAAATGACTTCATTAGACTATCTGGATGTGTCATGTAATAACTTGTCAGGGAAAATTCCGTGTAGCACTCAACTCCAGTCCTTTGAACCTTCAAGGTACACTGGAAACCCAGGACTTTGCGGACCTCCCCTAACCAAGGATTGCCCCGGTGAGGTAACACCCCTTGTTTACGAAAGCGAGGGTAGAGGTGAAGGTACGAACGATCTTCATAGATGGTATTATATTGGTGGGGTTAGTGGATTTGCATCTGGATTTTGTATTGCATGTGGTGCTTTGCTTGTCAATTGGCATGGGAGGAGAACTTTTTTTCACTTTCTCGATGTATCAAAGGATTGGATTTATGTAAAGGTAATGGCGTTCATTGCAAAATGACAAGAAGTTGCGCATACATCGTTTTTTAGTTTGCATTTCATGTTTCTTCATAATATATTGAGTGCCCTACTTTTTATGTTGTTTCTTTGCTTAATCTTGTTTTTATATTGGTATGCAATAAAGATATGCTAATATAAGGTCGTTTCAATTGTATTTGGAAGGGGGGTTTAACTGTTTTAAGTCCTCATTATTAATAAAATTGCCACTAGTATCATGGGTGGTCATTTTCCTGTGCCGTGTGAAATAAGCAACCTTGAAAAGTTGATATTAATTGTTTGTCTACAAATATGACAAACTAGTTATTCGACCAGCGCGCTGCGGCGGGATGGTATTAACCAATTCAAGGATCTAACTTCTCATCAAATACACCAGAAAATGCTTTATGCTTTTCAAGTACATTTCTACAATAAATATATACAGGGTAGATCATTACAGAACACTCAAATATTACGATTGAACCGACCTATTTTGACCATTGCTTTGGTAACCATATTCACACACAAACTATTTGTAAAAATACAACAGTGGGATAAAATCCATTTCAAGTCAGCCCAACCTGAGTAGTGGTACATATGCTAAAAAAGCGCCCATCTTGACCGACCCATTTTGACCTGACCATCTTGTAATCATATTTACATGCTATTATACTAACATACTATTTATAAAAATATAAATCTTAGGATAAAATACATTTTGGGTCTGCCCTACCCGGTTTATTTTAACATATATGCCCAAAAAACTGCCCATTTTGAACCGATTCATCTTGACCCGGTGTGATCAGCCAATATACATGAATACGGGCTCCAGCAAAAAAAACTTCAAATCTTTTGTGAAGGGTCACATAATTTAAAATCAACAAACTGATTTCATGAAGCATACTCTAATTAGAATCATTTTGTCTAAAATCATCATACAAAGAAAAGCAACTTTGGATTATCCACAACATACCTAGATAATTGTTACATCTGGAGATAAATTGTTGCCAATTCACAATTGCAACTCTGCAACACACAAATAAACAATTTCGGGAATGAACAAAGAACAATTAAAGAACCAATACAGATTTGAAGATATAGAGCAACAAACATAAGAAAAAACTAAATAAATATTGTACTAAATTATTTATTCAATACATTGAACAACTGAAGACCTTACAAGTAAGCCAATGTGTATAATGCATGTAATAAAAAAAGTGGGATTAACAAAGCAAAAGCTGCATCCAAAACTGTAAACACAAAAAAGAGAGTCAAATATTTTTAGTATATATGTACCAAAGTACGTACAATACCTTTTTTTAACGACCAATTTAGATCACTAACGGCCACCGCCCCACCCGATCATCTTCATTCCACCAAAGTACAATACATAATTGGCTAATTCACTAATTGACAAAATCAAAGTGCCATCTTACACAATAATACCTAATTGACAAAGTTAAATTGTCATTTTACAGATTATAAGAATACTATGAACACCACTAACTACAACAATTTAGAAAAAGAAAATCAGTACAGAACCAAACATTTACTGTTGAGCTACTGAATCTAAAGTGATAACAAAACCACAATTAAACCACCAAATTGTCAATAAAATCAGTCCCGTTAAAAGAAAAGTAATAGTTGTTACTACAACTAATGACTAATGCTTTCACTGGGACTTTCGTCGGTGGTCATCAAAATCTAGCGATCAAATCGAAAACCAAAATCAACAATAATAAGCACGTACAACAAAGAATGTAAGAAAAGATAAAAACACCAAATGAAAACGAAAAACAATTAGGTAGTACTGCTGAAGTAAACGAAGAACATGGTTACCTTAATAGCTAGAAGATACAGATGGTGATGCGTTGGCAGTTTACTAAGGGCTGACTTTGGTAGCGAACACGACAACTTAACTTGGAGCGATGGCTGATTTCTATAGTGGAATGGAAATGGTTTCATAAGAATCGTGGAGGTTGTATGAAGCAAGCGAGAGTGAAGAATCTAGAAGAAAGAGTGATACGTGGAACAGAAAACATGCTGCAGAGAAAAGTAGGTTGGTTGTTAGGGCCGTAAACGAACCGAACGAACATGAACAATGTGTTGTTCATGTTCGTTCGTTAAGAAAATAATGTGTTCACGAACGGTTCACGAACACATACCGAACGAGGTTTTATGTTCGTGTTCGTTCATTAAGGAAATTAGTGTGTTCACGAACGATTCATGAACACAAACGAACACAAATAAAATCGGCAGAGCCTAGAGATTGAGACCGATGTATTCATCAATGTGAATAATGAAAGCCTGTAAACGAATCGAATGAACACGAACAAGGGCATGTTCGTGCTCGTTCATTTAACTTTAAAAGAACATGGACATTTAATCGAGCAAATATTTGTGTTCATGTTCGTTTATTTAGAAATGGACATTTGTGTTCATTTGTGTCACACCCCGACCATGACGGAAACGTCGGGGCGCAACCGATTGTTCATCGCACACGACACTATTAACTGACAATATTTAATCAACTCATTTAAATTCATAAAAACACAAAGAGTCACATAACTTGTTCATACAATAACCGAATTCAAATCATAGTAAATAATATATTGTTCGTTTTGCTAATATCCTAATAGTCTCGATAACGTTTTTTTTTCTTCAAGTCCTCGAGTCAACCTAAAGTCAAACCTGTAACATTGCATAAATAGATTTTGTCAACACAAAGGTTGGTAAGCAATTTCATAGTTTTTGAACAATAGATATATAATATGAAATTCCACAACTTTTATACAAAACAATAAATAATAGCAACAATTTAGATAAATGAAATCGTTAATAAGAATACATTAACGACACCTTTCTATAAGGGGATGCCAAATATACTCGGATTTTATATGAAATCATTAATAAGAATACATTAACGACACCTTTCTATAAGGGGATGCCAGATATACTCGGATTTTGTGAATCAACCATCCAAAAGCGGTAAACACATTAGCACTTAAGCATATAAGCATATAACACCAAATCGAGCATTTATTTAAGTAAAGTATACAATAAAATTTGTGGTTTAAGACTCAAGTATAAATCATTTGGATTTGAATAAGTTAGCAATGTCACCCCCAAAATATAAAAGAGTGAAAACGGGGGATGAAAGTACTCACATTCAAGTAATAAACTTGAAAGATTTGATGATTTGGAGATTAACCAGAACGATGAGTTTAACGAACGAAGCCTAAAGGAGAAGAAGTCTTGTATTAGAAAAGTTGTATTGGAAGTCTTTAAATGAAAATAAATGATAAGAAATATAAACAATTTAAAGTTTAAGGTTTAAAATGTAAATATTTAAGAAATTATAATAATAGTCCTTTAAAAATGTAAGTTTGCTCGAAACCGGGTTAAAGTATCTAGCCCTTAATTTTACTCGACCTATGTTAAGTAATAAAGTGGGTAAAAATGCAAGAAAACAAGTCCCTTTATAATATAGATACTAAAACGGGTTTTAACGAGTGTTCGGGTGGTCGGTTCGGGTCTTGGTGACTTGACCAAACCCAAAGTCAACTTTCCCAAAATAATAAATGTATGAGATAACTCAATAAATCTTAAGAGACTTAACCAAGTATGTAGTTCTATTGTTTTAGAACTAACAACGTCTGTTAATCGAGTGTTCGGTTTAGTCGGTCCAAACTTTGTTATAGGATCAAGTTGGATTCAACATTCTGAGTACTTTGTGAAAATAATTAAAATCAGTTTATAAAGTATTTTTAAAGAAATATATAAGCTTTAATGGTTAAAAACACACTTGTGTATCTTAAGCGAGTAAACTTGGTTTAGTTCGGTTTGGTTCGGTTTTTTTATCTTGGAATAAGGCCAAGAATGGTTACCACATGTCCAAACATCATAGAACTTGTAAAATAATTTATAAATAATAATACCAAAGTTTTACATATAAAAAGTCAACAACAAAGTCTTTAAACGAAAGTTCGGTTTTCGGTTCGGATCTTGTTTCGGGATAAGACCGAGGTTAGATTCTACAAACCCATAACCATAGAACTAATTAAAATGATTTTAGAAACTCAAATCTTACATAAAACATATTTATACAACTATTTAAACAAACTAGTAAACAAGAGTTCGGCTTCCGGTTTGGAGCTATTTACGGAATAACCGAGACTAGTCTCTACAAACCCATAACCATGGAACTCAAAATGTAAAATAAAAGTAAGATGAGCAGAAGTTAAACAAGTATAACTAGTTTGATAGTTAGATGCGGAAAATATATATAATCAAGGACTACTACGAGTCCTCTATGTAGCTTTGTCTTATGGGCCAGACACTTAACCGACCGAGACCGGAGAAATGCCCACCGAAGGTACAAAGGGTGCTATTATATATATGTTGTATAACAATCTTCAAGTATAAATAAGTGTTAACAAGTTGATTATAATGTAAGACTATGGTCAGTTTGACTTTGGAAAGTCAAACTGCCAAAAAAAATATGAAGAACACCTTTGAATGCTTGAGAATTGGAAGAGAAAGAGATGAATGAGCAAGGATTAATGAAGGGGATAAGGGTGTATATATAGAGTGGGTTGAAAGGGTCAAGCATGGGGTGTGATATCAAGGTTTGCATGCAAGAGGGGTCAAGACAAGTCACAAAACAACCAAAAAAAATAAAAAATAAAAAAATGGGCTGCTGGTCTGCTGCTGATCTGCTGCTGGTAAGCACGTCGGTTCGCGTCCGGAAGTTCGTTTTTGATGTATCTTGAGCGTTTTAGTAACATAAAATCCAATATTTTATATATTTGAAATGTTCGGGATATAAATCGGGTCGGTTTACAACATAAATACAAATACAAAATAAATACAATTTGACCCGAAATCAAAGATTGTCACAGTTTGTTTAAAATCTAAATGAACATAACTGAACAAATATAAATGAACATGTATGAACAAATGTAAATGAACACAAATATAAACGAACTTAAATGAAAACACTTAAATGAACACAAATTAACAAATATAAAACCATTACCTATCCAGATAATATTTAATTATTTTCTATTAATACATAAACAAACATAAATAAATAGACATAAACGAACGTTCATGAACATAAATGAACGAACAGAACATGTGTTCATGTTCGTTCGTTTAATTAAACGAACACAAATTTTTGTTCGTGTTCGTTCGTTTATTAAATAAACAAACATAAACAAACTTCCCGCCGAACGGTTCACGATAGTTCGCCGAACGTTCGGTTCGTTTACAGGCCTATTGATTGTGCATCTACAATTATAAAAGGGCATGAAGTCATACACTTGTCTCTTAACTGCTATGCATAAGTGACCTGTACTTTGAGCTTAAAAATCTGTAGCACAAGAATAGTACTTTTTTGTGAGTTAACAGAAATATCACAATTAATCTACCTATTCTAATAAAGTAAAATAAATGGAGACACTTGTCATGTTTTGGTTAATTCTCACAATTTTTTTCCCTCCAAAACTAATATACCCTAATATATGTAATAAATCAATAATTATTCACTTTCCTTTTACACTATAATTATATAATATCTATATATTTTTATAAATATAAATATTAACATATTATTTTACTATACATTTCAAAATACTTGGTGAATCCAAAAATCAACAACAAATCATGTTTCTCAAATAAAAATTGTTTTGGGTTTTTTGTGGATGTTAATTTTGATTTTATGGGTCAAAAGTTGGTAAATAGATTGTTTGGTACAAGTTAATTACATTTATGTCAAATTTTGTTACGGGTCAAAAATGAAAATTTTGAGTATTCTTAAAAGTTTGAGAATGCAAAATAGATTTATCGTCAAATTTGTTATGGGTTCAAAGTATGAAAGTTAGAATTTTAAACATGATTCGGGTTTCAAGTTTATTTTTAAGGGCATTTTTTGAAATAATCAAAATGTTTGGGATTTGGCAAATTGATTATTTTTCCCTTAACTATTAAAACTTAAGAAAAGATTGCGAATACTTTCGACATGCCACCCCCATGCCTATCAATGCTTCTAACTTTTATCAAATTTCAAATATTTATGTCAACATTAATTTTTCCTTCAATGCTGATCAGAACGTTGTATGCGAAACATGTCATGCAAAACTATGCTCAAATGAAACAAAATATTCACAAAATTGAATGGGTTAAAACGTTATTTTTTATGTTGTCATTATGACAAAGTCGAGAAGCCCTCTGAAACTTATCAAAATCTTTTTTATGGTGTAGCTCAGAAAAACATAGTTTTTGATTGTTACAATTTAATATCCGACTTTCTTTTGATGTGTGGTAAATTGCTAAATATATCAATAAAGGTAAAGTCTCTTTTGTATTTAGGCTGAGTGGTTAGAACTACTATCGTATGAGAAGTCTTATTTTCGAAATTGGTTCATAACTAAAATTTTTTCAATTATACATATATGACACCGAGAATGAATTTTTCAATAGAAAGAAGCATTCTCGGGTACGATTTTGCACCGACATTTTTTTATTAATTTCATTAAAAAAACCATTCTGTGATATAAATAAAATCAATTTATGTACACATTGTATAGATACAAGCATAGATGTAATACATTTTTTTTTTCATATACGTCATGTAATTATTTGTTTTACTTATAATTTTATAATTTGAATTATCCCGTATGTAACATGGACACTAAAACTAGTATATATATATATATATATATATGTATATAATATGAAATATCATTCAAAAAGCATCCAATATCTTGAACCATCTATTGCACAACTTCACATATATCTTCATTAGCATGATGAACTCTCAAAAGACCTTGAAATCATTTCTAAAGTCTATACTCGTATGCATGAAACTGTCATCATTTCCATTTTCTCTAGACCCTCACTATATAAACGAACGAATGGAGCGGTATACTAGTTATTTTTGTTTTTTAAAGGAACAGATAAAAGGAGACAACGCCTATCTCGTCAAAGCTCGCAGTAAAATAATACACAACTCCAAACTTGAGTTTAAAATTTGGTATCTTTAATGAATTGTTTTCTTATATTCATTCTCAATATTAATGTCACACCCCGACCAAAGGCGGCGAAACATGCCGAGGTGTAACGATTGTCCATAAGCACATGACACTAATTAAAGTGACAGTATTTAATAAACTCATTTCATTTCACAACATCGAAAATGTCACATAACAATTATCCATAAAATAACCATAAACAAGATATCATAAAATATGGCAAATTTGATATTATTCATTTTTACTAATATCCTAAGGTCTTTGATGTCGTTTTCTTCACAATCATAAATCAACCAAGATGCAAACCTGCAACATTCATAAAATAAAGTTTGTCAACACAAAGGTTGGTGAGCAATTCATAAGTTTAATCATATTAGTATATAATAAAGATAGCCACAGAACTTGCATACAAAACGATAAATAAAAGTGGTAATTTGGATAAATAGATATCGCTAAACACATTAGCGACACCTAGCTATAAAAGGATGACAAATAGTCTAGGATTTTATAGTTATCGTTAATTGCATTACGTTAACAACACCTTGCTATAAGGGGATGCCAAATAGTCTAGGATTTTATAGTTCCACCAACCAAAAGCGATAAAGACATAGGCATATAAGCATAGAACACCAAATCGAGCAATTATTTAGGTAAGGTATACAACTACGTTTGTGGTTTAAGATTCAAATATAAAGCATTTTGTTGAATAAGTATGAAATGTCACCCCCAAAATAAAAGATGGAAAATAGGGTATGCAGTACTCACTTTCAAGTAGTAAACTTGAAAGATGATAATTTGGAGATTTGTCGGAACGACGAGTTTAACGCACAATGCCTAAAAAGAAAAGAAGTCTTGAATTTAGAAAGGTTGTCTTGAAGGTCTTTAAACAAAATAAATGTTGAGAAATATAAATAATTAAAGTTCAAGGTTTAAAATGTAACTATTTAAGAATTTATAATAATAACCCTTTAAAAATGTAAGTTTGCTCGAAACCGGGTTAAAGTATCTAACCTTAATATTTACTCAACCTATGTTAAGTAATAAGGTGAGTAAAATGCAAGAATGCAAATCCCTTTGGAATAAAGATACTAAAACGGTTTTTTTTATCGAGTGTTCGGGTTGTCGGTTCGGGTCTTTATAATTGGTCAAACCCAAAGTCAACTTTCCAAAATATTGAATGTTATGAGATAACTCAATAAAATTTAATAAGACTTAACCAAGTATGTAGTTCCATTGTTTTAGAACTAACAACGCACATTAAGCGAGTGTTCGGTTTTGTCGGTCCAAACTTTGTTATGAAATCAAGTTGGATCCAACATTTCCAAGTACTTAAGAAAATATTTAAAAATCAATTTGTAACTATTTTTAAAGAAATATACAAGTCTTGATGGCTAAAAAAAAACACACTTGTGTGTCTTAAGCGAGTAAGAATCGGTTTGGTTCGGTTTCCATCTCACAACAAGTTCATAGATGGTGTCCACATGTCCAAACACTAAAGAACTTGTATAATAATGTACAAATAAAAATACTTTAAGTTTTACAACCAAAAGTTAACAATAAAGTCTTTAAACAAAAGTTCGGTTTTCGGTTCGGATCGTGTTTCGGGTTAAGACCGAGGTAAGATTCTACAAACCCATAACCATAGAATTTGTAAAAATGATTTTAGAAACTTAGATCTAACAATAAGTATGTTTAAACAATTATTTAACAAAACTAGTAACAAAGTTCGGTTTACGGTTTAGAGCTATTTACGGTTAAACTGAAGCATAGACTCTTAAAAACCCATAACCATGGAACTTGTAAACATGACCAACAAACTAAAATAAGAAAGATTAATATGTATGAACAAGTTATATAGATGTATATATATCAAGGACACGAAGTCCTCTATGAAGCCTTACCTTATGAGGTCCGAAACCTCACCGACTGGAATCGAAGAAGTAACTACCAAAGGTAAACAAGGGGTGTATATTATATATATGTTGCACAACTATAAACAAGTATTAATAAGGCTACATAAACTAATTAAGATGAAAGACTAAAAAACCTTCAAAAACACTTAAGAAGATAACCTTGAATCTTTGATATTTGAGAGAGTTTTTTTTTTTTTTTTTTGAGTTGTAGCAAGGGAAAATGAAGAGGAAAGGTGGTGTATATATAGGGTAATGTTGGTGGTCAAATACGGGTGTGAGACACAAGAGTTTTCATGCAAAATGGATTAAGACAAAAACACAAAACAAAAAAATAATAATAATAAATAAATAAATAAAAATAAAAATAAAAATAGGATGTTTTCAAGACCCAACAAGTGTGAAACAATATTGTAACATAAATCCATCATTTGGTTTATAACATAAGCTTCGGTTTACAAATCGGGTCGGTTTACATAATAAATGAATACAAACAAGACCCGAAATTGACGAATATCACAATTAATACCACTACAATCCATTATAGAATACTAATGTTTGTTTACTTTTTCATTTATAACTAGTTTTACATTCTACATCTAACGAAGGGTCGTGGGCTGAGGGTTATGCTTTTGACATCCGATAATACTACAAAATAGCTATTATGTCGCAAAGCTTAAATTTTTCTATAAATACATAAAGGTGTACAAAATATCCAAATTAAGTGCATTTTGTGCATAGCTCTTTCAAACATGATTCTTTTAAATTAAACACATGTCACAATTTTATATCAATGCGATTGCGATATAGCATCAAACACCCTCAAACTTGGACACATAATACGGCCGGGCTAACATGCCAAGATTAAAATTATGTAAGCTATTAAATCTGCAACTTGATGCATATTCATCGTGCAGCAAATTCAAAATGCAGCATGAGCTCATTTATATTGCCACATTATTTTGAGTGTCCTTATGAGCTACAAGTAATTGTTCGAAAGAATAAGCAAAGTGATTACTTTGTAAAATCATAAAGAGTTGTGAACGATCTTGTTACAACATTTGCTTAAGAAGACAACGAAATATTATAGTTAACGTATTGAAAAAAAAATAGTTACGATTAAGCCACTCTAGTGTTGTTCACGTGTTCTTAATAACTGCCCTTGTTCAATTGATTTACCATTTGCCAAACTGAATTTGCCACATAACACAAAGTTAACAAATGAAGCGCATATTACGGACAACCCCCACATAAAGGGCATAGATCGAAAACAACATTAATTCCTCTTTTAGCAAATGGCCAAATGCTACTTTGGTTATAATCTGTTTCATCTCCGCACTCATCCAAATACATTTTAGTTTGAGAGGAATCCAACTATTTCATTTAGAGAATTTAATATACAACGGCTCATTTAAAACGTAATCCAAGTAGAGCTCTTGATAAACTTGATTTACCTCCTACATGATAAAATAAGACGGTCTTATATTAGCGGATTTGAATTGTCGGAAATTAACTTGTTTACACTAGTAAACAACTATAAATATGAATATTAAATGATAAGTTAAATCGTGAATACATATCCTTTCTAATGTGGTGTAGTAGTAGGAAGCACGAGTTTCTCAATACCCAAATTCAATCCCCACTCACAATACTTTGGGGGGATATGGGTGGCTCAATGAAGGAAGATTGGATCCTTGTGATCTCCAATTCGATCGTGAGAGCGTTCGGGTTTTACCACCAGTGGGTCTTCAGACTGGTGGGTTTTTCCCAGAATTGGAGATAACTTGGAGGCACTTAAGGAGTTAAGGGCTCCGTACGGATGGGTTGGGCCAGCTGACGGTGACCTTTTGTCATTGGGTCACCCCGTACAAAGTATCTAAGCATTCTATGTTTGTTGGTCGTTCAAAAAAAAAATCATCAATGCATGCCATGTTCGAAGGGGACATCGCACATTTCCAATATGTGTAGGTGAGGTTCATAAGATCTTAAAAAGGACAACAAAATCACAAAAAAGGTTGTGTTGGAAAGGCCATTTGGAATGCAATGTATAAAATTTTGTAAAACTTTGTACTTATTTATTTTCTTTTTTCAAAAAATGAAATATGAGGGTATAGGTTTTCTCAAGATGTGAACTAGTTTTATGGACTATCCAGTTGAAAATAAATCAATACTTTTAAAACATAAACCTAACTTCTCTACTAAAGCATAATAATGTGAAATCTTATAATTTGCAAGGGTGAACCATTATCTTTATTATAATTGTATATTCTGAAATTTTAAATTTATATTTTAATGTAATTAAACATCTCTTATTAAAGTTGTGGTTAAGCTTTAAAATTTTGATTAAAGTCGTTAATTTTTTATTTTTTTTTACTAAAATTAGTTATGTAAAACCTAATCATATAAGGCTATTGGGTGAAAACAACCATGACTCTGCTTTCTTCGTACGTATATCAAACATGCAATGCCCATATAGATCTTATTGGCAATATAAATCTGTACAAACACCATCGATGTGGTGTCTTTATATAACATCTGTTTAAAATTTAAAGCATCATAAATAAATGACCGTTAAATATGTATGCCGAAAGTCAATTTTTTTTCATAGGGCTGCTTATTTCCCCATTACACATCAGCATTGCGGCTCTAAAATAATAGTTTTCAAAACTTTTACTTTTTATAAATATATAAAACAAATGTTGATGCTTCTTCATTAATAATTCAACTCGTATAATAACTAGTTTAGTTTAGTGACAAATATGCATAAGCTTCAATTAAAATGCTATAGATTTTATTCTCATTTGAAACATTGTATAAAATAGATGTAAAAGAATTTGCCATTTAAAAAAATAATTCAACATGTAATATGCATCAAATTGACGTGTTACTTATTTTTTTATTTGAGTGTAACACATTTCGTAGTACAGTAGTACTATTAATGTATACATCTTAAAAATATGTATATATCAATTATCTTATAGAATTATAGTAATTAATAGTTATAGCGTGCGTATTATAACAACAATAATAGTTTTAAGACATGCTAGGTTATGTGGTGTATTACATGCAAGCGTTACATCACACACTTCATTCATCTCCACTTCGTCAAGTATTTCTTTGCTTTCTCATGTTTCATGCCGGCTCTTCTGTCCATGTGGGCTTGGGGCACTGAAACAGTGGATGTCCATCAGTCCATATAACCTTAAAACACATTTCATACTACTATTTAAGGTTTTTAAAATTTATGGTCATAATACAGTATTGCTGTCATCAAGCTTTATATGTAAACTTATGAAATAATTTTAGACGTTACCCGAAATATGGGCATGGATCCACTTGAATCATGTGAGCTCATACGGTTCGATACGTTTTTGAATGACAGGAAATATACTATATGAAAAAGCAAAAAGAGCTAGCGAGACGCTAGACGAGAGCATTGCAATGAAATATAAAAAAAAATAACAACACTCTAACAAAACTAAACCAGAAGCCATGACTCTACTTTTAATAAAACCATACGTCCTAAGATCTGTCATTTGTTAATCTCGTTTTACTGTATCATAGAAATTGAACATAACATCAAATTTAATAAAGGTTAATAATCTCGGTTTTTTTCATTGTTTCTGCCACAACATTTAGACAACTTATTTTTTAAGTGTACCAATGTGAAACCAAATAAAATATTATGAAAGTATTTTACCCTTTTTTTGAAAGGCGTGTGCTTGTCAATGTTGACCAACCAAGTCCAAGTGTCCTTG
Source organism: Bidens hawaiensis (assembly GCF_021521415.1). Lineage (NCBI taxonomy): Eukaryota > Viridiplantae > Streptophyta > Magnoliopsida > Asterales > Asteraceae > Bidens > Bidens hawaiensis. Next base: position 185,173 of record NW_027494410.1, on the reverse strand, counting down.
ATCACACCACCGTCATCATATGCTTATATGGAGTCATGTTGTTTTTAGTTATTTTATATTAGGGACTTGTTAATTTGTAGTCGTGAGCATGCATCAGTAATCTCGGTCTCGTATTCACTTATAAAGTTGTATTTCATACTCGAGCATCCATCAGGTATTTGTCATTGGATAATTATCCACCGAGTATTGTATAAACCCGTTAGTTTGCTGTTTCTTAAAAGTTACCCGCTGGGATTTCCAAATACATTTCTAAACATTTCTTTTGTATATAATTCTATTAACCAAGAAAGCTAGAAACATAAAAGCTAAACATTAGTGAGTAAGTAGATTAAAGAACAATAGGAAAATAAATATTTACAAGTATGGTTCTGGTAATCGGGCTGACATGTGAAAAGTTTTAATCTAATCTTATACCGAGTCCCATGCCTGCCATTCCCATTAAACATGTCAAATGTTTCAAGTTTGTGGTTTGCTCGTATGTTTCGGGTTCGTTTGATAGCAATATTGTATGGTAAAATTCTAGCAAACACTAGTAGTAAAGAGTAGAGGGGTAATTTATTATAAGATTGAAAGCTGGAGGAGCAGAAGGAATCTTTGTCATACGAACAAGATGGGAAAAACATTATCGTGGATGAGACTCCACGTTCTGTGTTATCTGCTCCTGCTCCTGCTCCTGCTCCTGCTCCTGCTCCTGCTATGTCAGTTTTTATTTTTGATTTTTTCACATAGGATTCCAATCCATGCACAATTTTGACCTTTTCCTTTGACCAAAAAATCATTACTTTTAAATAACGTTTTCAAGGGCCTTTTCGGTAATTCACATGCCAAACCCAAATATCATACCAGATTAACAGTTAATTAATACTATCCATTTGTTTTTTTTTATTAAAGCTTCTTTAGTAATTTTGCATTGGTTAAATACTTTATTATGTATTAAAACTTAAAAGATTAGATAGAAGGTAATTGTGATTTAGAAAAAAATAATATTGAATTTGAAAGAATGCGAGTTTGATAGTTAAAATGATGTGCTCGAGTTCAACTTGTTGAGTCGAAGCTGGATTCGTCTGAGATTAAGCTCGAGTTCAACTTGTTTCAAACTTTATATCTATGTATCAGCTCGTAAATAATTATTTAAACTATAACTCGTAATTATAACCATATACACATAACAAAAGATATATTTTATTTTTACAATCAAAATATATGCATTACATGATAAATTTTTTGTTATATATATATATATAAATAATATGTTTGTTTAGACTCATGAGTTCAGTAAAACTCGGTACGTAAAACGTTAATCAAACTACTTTATTAATATTAAATACATTTTAATTTATATTCTTATGGTCATGATTTAAAGCTAAACTTAATTTGCACCCGTTTAGGATGAGCGGGTACTCCCTAAAGTACCCAGACTCGAAAAGGAAAAAAGAAAAATAAATGAATTACACCTTTTATCCTAATGAACTCAAAAGTATCCATTTAATTGCCAAAGTATTCCAGAACTACTGATTTCACTTTTCTACACAAAGCAATGATTGTTCCAACTTTCACATTCGGGTTAATGAGCCCGATTTCTTTTACCTGTTCACTTTGCTAAATCAATTGTGGCAGTGTTCTTAAAGCATTGATATACTGATTACTTAAAAACAAACATTTTCTAAATACACCCTTCATTCTTAGACTGTGTGTTGTCACTGAAGCTGGACACCGAATTCATCCAATAATATTGTACCATGCAGTGCTGACTGGACACTCGCTGAAGCCGCCTGAGCCTGTTGTGATTCAGAAGAATGGTGACTTCATCAAATTATTTTTTATAATTTTTTAATATAACATAATAATGTAAACTAAAAAAATAATTTTTATAATTAAAAAAACATTAAACATCTCAAAAACATTAAAAAAATACAAATAAGCAGGGGCCTCAACTAATATATATATTTTTATTGTGAATAAAATTGTACAAATTAATACGAAGCATTATAACATTTAGGCTAGAAAATATATATTAAAAATTGGGCTGCAAATTACTAAAAAAAAAAAAAAGCCTCATCTATTTGTTTATAAAACAAAAGGCCTAAAAGAAAAAGCCTATCCGTATACCCTAACCATCTTCTTTTTCAACTTATACTTGCATCTTCATTATTTTTCTAAATATTTTATTATTATTAAACTAAAGAAAGTATAAAGATCAAGACCCAACTTTCTTTTCTCATGTCCAATTTCCCTTCACTAGCCGCTAGCTGACTTAGGACCACTCGCTCGCGCCACCATATTGTGGTGTTCGCCTCCGGCGTGGCTCGCGCCATTCATCACGGTCGACAACGGACCATCTTAGGTAACCCGTAATTTTAAACCCAAAAAAAAAAAAAACATTTTAGATTGATACAAAATTACCAATTTACCCTCAACCTATCTTTTATTTTCCAGGCTCTACCCTTCTCACATGGTATAATGCAGAAACAAACCCAGAAATTCAATCTAGACAAAATCTAGAGAGAGAGAGAGAGAGAGTGTGTGTGTGGTCACTCCCAACACAATTTGTCTAGGAGCTTGGGGGGTGCGTAGGATAAGCAGTGTGTACGTGGGGTCGGTCTGTGTTTCTTGATTCTTCTTCTCAACCCATGGTGTAGGTTAGCACTACTCAACACAACCCAAAGACTCCATTACTCTACTTGGGCAAACCAAAAAACCTTTCTTTTTTAGCTTTTGGGACCTCATCTTTATCAGCCTTTGACAATGGCAGCAGCGCACGTTAGCATGAGAATAGGGTTATTGGGCGCCTTCTTGTTCTTCATCTTCTTCTTCCTGGATCTGGCCTTGCTAACCTGCGCTAGACATTCACCAGCTTCCAAGCAGAAGCTTCAAGTTCATAAACACTTAAAACGCCTCAACAAACCACCTATCAAGTCCATTGAGGTATTCATTCAAATGATTGTGTTCTTTTTAGTCAATTATTCGTTTTTTTTAAAAAAAATTAATTTTTGGTTGCAAAATGTTGTAAAAATGCTTCCTTTTTTGTAAAAGATTTTTCTTTTTTCTGCAAATATTGGGTTTCTTGAATCTTGATGCACTTAGGGTTAACAAGTAATGAAATTTAATGAATATTTGCATGATTTGAACAGAGCCCAGATGGGGATATTATTGATTGTGTACACATCTCTCAACAGCCAGCTTTTGACCACCCATTTCTCAAAGACCATAAAATCCAGGTTTCTTTAACACCTTCAACATTTTCTTATCAGTTTATAATTTTTACAAAAATTAACTTTTTTTTTTGTGTATTTAGATGAGGCCTAATTATCATCCAGAAGGGCTTTATGATGAGAACAAGATGAGCACAGAGTCCAAACAAAGAGAAAGCAACATCCACCAACTATGGTATGTGAATGGCATGTGCCCTGAAGACACCATACCAATAAGAAGAACAAAGGAAGAAGATGTGTTGAGAGCAAGTTCTGTTAAAACTCATGGGAAGAAGAAGCATAAAAGCTTTGCTATCCCTAGAAGCATCCCTAAATCTGCTGATCCTGATATTGATAATGAAAGTGGTCATCAGGTAAAAAAAAAATTAAAGGAAAAAAGACTATTTTTTTCACCTTAATTATGACAAATTAGAAGGTTATTGCAATCTTGAAGGTTAGATTACCCTTCTTTAGTTTGATAATGACATATGATTTTGGGCATAAATGAATAAAGAAAAAAGATTTGTTTCATAATTTGCCATCATTATAGCAAAATAAAGAGGTAATGAAAGAAACAAAAGTAAAAGCCCTAGCTTTATGCAAAATAAAGTGGCAAATTAGCTTTTTTTTAAAAGCCCCATGTCTAAATGCACTATCTTTAAAGTTTTGATTGCTGTAATTCAAGAATTAAGTGTCACTTTATTAATTAGCTATTTATTTCATAATTTGCTATCATTATGAGTTTATGACAAATTAAAGGGCAATGAAAATGCCCCATGTTATTTGCACTTATTTTCTGGTTTTTTAAGGCTTGATTGTTGGTATAAAAAATATAATGAAGATTATTTATGCTAAAATGCACCTTTCTCATGCTAAAGTGTACCCTTTTCAGCTAAATGAATGGTTCTTTATGTGTTTTTCAACATATAGCATGCCATAGCTTATGTGGAGGGAGATAAGTACTATGGAGCAAAGGCAACCATGAACGTTTGGGAACCGAAAATACAACAATCAAACGAGTTTAGTTTGTCACAAATTTGGATTTTAGGCGGTTCTTTTGGTCAAGATCTTAACAGCATTGAAGCAGGATGGCAGGTATTCTCACTTTCCGTAATTCTTGATGCCAAAAGAACTGTTTTAGCATGTTTGAAGTGCATTATTTTCCATTATTGAGTTTTGTTTAATAAATTTATAATGATTTTCAGGTTAGTCCAGATCTGTATGGTGATAACAACACAAGACTATTCACTTACTGGACTGTAAGTATATAGTTTTCTTAAGAGTTGTACATCATGAAGTAGAAGTTGTAACTTTTTGATAACCTCTTGATGCAGAGTGATGCATATCAAGCTACTGGTTGCTACAATCTGTTATGCTCGGGTTTTATTCAAATCAACAATAATATAGCAATGGGTGCAAGCATCTCCCCTGTTTCTGCATTTAGGAATTCACAATATGATATTAGTATCCTTATCTGGAAGGTAAGTTCCAAATTTAATTTAATTATATTGTTTGTGGGATTAAATGGGCATTAATAATTTTTAAATAACTCAAGATAAGCAAGCACTAAGTGGGAATAAGTGAATTACTTGGGTTGATTTTATGCATTATTCAAAGGCGTGTAAGTGCACCTTTATAATCACCTTTATATTATCTTTTTCTTTATTAAATAAAGGTGATGCTAAATAGAATCAATTATTGGTTGGTGGTGGTTCTTGAACATTGCAGAATATATATATACACACCCACATATATATATTGTGTGTGTGTGTGTGAGAATCTTTAGTATCCATGTTAAATAAAGGTGATGCTAAATAGAATCAATTTTTTAGTATCCATGTTTATAAATCTAAAATGTCTTAATCAGAAGCATAAAAGATGAGGTGGCAATTTCAACCCACTTATATAGAAATAAGTCAATTTGGGACTTTGGGTTGTATTACACTGTCTCAGTTTGTCTTATAAAATATAAATTATTTTATCATGTTAACAGTATTTAACAGTATTGTTTTCATAATAAAATTTAACAAACTTATTTCCAAATATATCACAATGGACAAAAGTGTGTCGTCGGATTGTTATGAACCATACAAAAAAGGTTAGATATTTTTTTACTGTTTTGACCGGCCCGATTTTGTCTATTAGCAATTATCATACTACTTTAATAATATTGTTTTTGCAATCATGTTTAATGCAAAATAGTTTACAAAAAGAGGAACAAAAGAGTGTCTGCCCAACTCAACCCATTTTGACCAACACATAAAAATTACATCTTTTGATCATTGTTCAACTTACCCTACCCACCCGCTCGCTTGGTATTCTTGATTGCTTTTTGTGTTTTCAAATGTATTCTTGGAATAAAGATGATAACTTTAACAGTTAACATTTTTCATCGGTGTGTAATTCTTAATTCAGGACCAAAAAGAGGGAAACTGGTGGATGCAATTTGGGAACGGATACGTGTTGGGATACTGGCCATCTTTCTTGTTTTCATATTTAGCCGACAGTGCTTCAATGATCGAATGGGGCGGTGAGGTGGTCAACTCTGAGCGAGACGGGCAGCACACGACTACACAAATGGGCAGCGGGCGGTTCCCGGAAGAAGGGTTTGGAAAATCAAGTTATTTCAGGAACATTCAAGTTGTTGATAAAGAAAATAACCTTAAATCTCCTAAAGATCTTGGTACATTCACTGAACAATCTAACTGTTATGATGTTCAAACTGGAAGCAATAGTGATTGGGGTCATTACTTTTACTATGGAGGCCCTGGTAAAAACCCAAATTGCCCTTAACCATGTTCACATCATAAGGTGAAGATCTTTTGTTAAATATTTTTATTTTTCTTTTTTTTTATTTTCTCTGTGGTGTCCATCTATTAGGGTTCTAGTGAGAAGTTTTTGTTTTTGTTTTTTTTTTGGGTTTTTGTTTGTGGGTTTGATGGGAAAGTGGGAAAGTTTCTCATAAGTGTGAAAGAAACAGCCCATTGTAAGTTTTCAGTGAATCTTTATTTGTTGAATTTGCTGTTTTGGGGCAGTTTGTAAGTCAAATGAATGAATGAATTGGTTTTAGCCTTTTCTAGTTATGCAATCGGAACTTTAGAGGATGCATTTGATCCAATTGTTGGTATAAACAGCCTTCTTGTAAGTTTTCATAGAATTTTTATATGTTAAATTTCCTCTTATTGGGCAGTTTGTGAAGTCAATTTTTTTTCTTTTAAATGGCCAACAAACATAGAATGCCCAGGTACTTTGTACGTGGTAATCTGATGGTAAAAGGTTACCGTCAGCTAGCCCAACACAGCTGTACGGAACCCTTAAGCGCCTCCAAGTTATCTCCAGTCACGGGAAAAACCCACCCGTCCAAAGGCCCGCTGGTGCTAAAACATGGACACCCTCGAGATCGAACTGGAGAACATAAAGATCTCAGTTTTTCTTCATTGAGCCACATGTCTCTCATAAAGTGTTGTATGTGTGGATTGAACTTAGATGTTCACTGAGAAATTAATAGTTCCTACCACTGCATCACATTGGAAATGACATTTCTAAAGGTCAAATGAATTGACTTTAGCAATTTAAAAATGAAAGCAAAACTTTTGGAGGGGTAACTGCATTCTTCAAAGATGAGGGTGCATTTCGGTCCAATTCTTGAAAAAAAAAAGTTAATATATTCATTTGTAAGGTGGAGATGGAAAGATTGGCGACTTGGGAAGCTCTTTATCATCGACTCATCGACATATGCAGGTGTGGAATATTCGATCGAGTGTGGCGTCTGCAGAAGCAATGCTGAAAACACAACCCATTTGTTAACCGAGTGCCACTAAGCCGATAGCGTTTGGCATTCTATTAGCGAGTGGTGTCACGCTCCCCCTATTTACGCGTTCTCCTTTAGATAGTTTGCTCTTATTGGGCAGTTTGTAGGTCGAATGAATGAATTGGTTTTAGTCATTTAGTTCAACAATCAAAACTTTAAGGGTAGAAATTGAAACTCTTGAAAGATGAGGGTGCAATTTGATCCAGTACTCTGAGCTTGCATATGATGTCAGTGGGAGTAGAAAGTGAATGATAATTGAGAAAAGATGTTTTGGAAGTGAGCAGCACGTGAGTGGACGACACGTCAGCATGTAACTTTTACCATATTTGGACCTTTTGATACAGATTAATAAACTTTTGTAAAGTGAAGTCAGAAATTGTCTAAAATGTAACCACACGGTTTCAATTACACACCCTTGGGTTACTACTCACCTCTCATTATTATTTCTTGGAAGCTAGCCATGCTTTGCTATTGGTATTTTCAAAATCAGTGAAACTAGAACCTGGCTAAATTATCATTCTGTTTATCTGCCTAAACCGCGTGTCAATGTACTAGATGGTTATGGTCATTGGCCAAAGACTCAAACGCGGTGTTGCGTTAGTCTAGTACGGTTAGAGGTGTGAATCGTGTTAGGTTAATGAATTGAATTCTTCATCTCTAACAAACACATACATTTCTTTTTGTCGTGCCGTATCGGACCCACAAAAAATATGTTGTGTTTCAAGTCGACATGTTTAATGTTTATTTATGAATGTGAATGATATCTAATGACTTGGTAGCAATTACTGTAAAAAAACAATAATTATTGTGATTAAAATGAATAATATTTAATTGTTTGTATATTTTGCTCGAAAATTAATGAAGCGGATAGAAAATGATTGAAAATTGGACACTTAGAACTACAAATAGAGATGCACAAGCCTGCTTTTATTTTACGAAGTATGTCCACACGGGTTAAAATCAATTCCATGTGGAATCAGGTAAGGTATGTACCCGGTTATTGGAGAGAAAAACCAACATAATAGGAATTTGGTAGCGTTGGGCTCAAATAGGGTACTAAAAACCAGGTATGAAACCGATTTTTTTTTTTTCATTATAGAAATTACAAAAACTTGCTTTGCAAAACATTAAAAATATGTAGAATTAACTACTATGTTTTATTGTTTGAGTTCAATCGTTGTTGTATTCCACGATTAGTTTCGAAAACCCAATCTTTAATGGCTAACCAGCTATGAAACCCATTTTTTTTTTCCATTATAGAAATTACAAAAACTTACTTTGCAAAACATTAAAAATATGTAGAATTAACTACTACGTTTTATTGTTTGGGTTCAATCGTTGTTGTGTTCCATGATTAGTTTCGAAAACCCCATCTTTAATGGATATTGTTGAAACCTATTACCACGAGAGGGTAAAGTTCCTAACAAGATAGAGAGAATGGTGATCAAATGTTATATTTGTAAGTATTAGTGGATGTGTAATGGGTTTACATGATTCCTTCCTCCTCTTATATAAAGGGGAGGTATTACAAGAGGCTTTCTCTCTAAGATTACAAGAGGCTTTCCCTCCAAGTCCATTTCCCTCCAAATCCCTTTCTAGAATGTCCTCCTTGTCGGGCCTTAAGTATTGGGCTCTTGTTGTCTTGTTGAGTCAAAGCCTACTTATGAGGTCCGCCTCATGGGTAGGCTCTTCAAGTCCCCCAGTCTATTGCCCTTGTTATTTATGATAAGGGTAATAGACTCAATGACTATTGTCGCTCGTGTCTTTCTTCACTTTCTTCTTTTTGAGCTTTTGGTACCTGGCCCGTTGTGTATTCCTTTTCTCCCTTCGGCCTTGGGCCTTCTTTCTTGCTTAATGGATTTTAGCCTACCTCCGGAGCACAATTCCAAGGTAGGCTCTTCAAGTCCCCTAGTCCATGGTGCTCGTTATTTATGACGAGTACAATGGACTCACAACAAGTCTCTATTCTTCCTCCGTCGTGACCTCTTGTGTTATCCTCCTTATTCTTTGATTGACCTTCATATGGTCAGGAGGTATCTTGATACAAAAATAATATCATAGAACTATTATATGCTGGTTCTTGACCTACGAGCTTTCCCTTTGGCTATTATTCGCTTTGACTTATGCCCTATCCATTCTAGCAACATGTGTTATTCTAATCCATTATTTTGGGTTGATATCACCACTTGTTTAGATTGATTGGACAAGCCCCTAAACCTTCTGGAACCTTTGATTTCATTTAGTTATTTTGGGAGGTCTTTTGGTTATTCTCTTTTGGGCTTCCTTTATTTAGCCACCCTTACTTTGAGCATGTGTTAGGCCTATTTCTCTTATCACTCGAAGGACCCGTTTCAAGGGTACTCTCTTTAAGTCTCCCCAGTCCATTGTGCTCGTTATTTATGACGAGTGTAATGGACTTATGTCAGTTCTCCGCCATACTTTTATCCCGGCGCTTTCTTTATCCTCCGGAAGTGTCTGCTTATGTTGTTTCCTCTGTCGACCCGGTTTTCGTGTTATCTTAAACGGCTCAACATTTCTCTATATATTTCTCTGTCAGTTAAAGCTACATAGGCAAAAAGAAATTCAGTATATAACCGACTGGAGGTGCAAGTTCTCAAACGTAATGATAGTCAATATACACTTGACCCTATTGTAATAGGCGCCTAGGCGGGATTTTGACTTGAAAAGACAATGCTACGAGTATCACATATACGTTTGGCCATATTTGCAAGATGGGCAATGGTCATGGCTATTGCTAATTCGTTTGGACCCATTTTAACACATTATTAGGGTAACAATTTTCAAGAAATTGTATAAATTGAGTAGAATAAAATTTGATTCGCCGTATAATTTTAGGGTCTCTATTTGTTTTTTTGTTCTCAAACCAGCCAATTTTTAAGAAAGTGAAGTACTGATTGCAACCTTAGCGGAATGATTGGACCTCCACCTATAATATCTCTTTCAAGGATTTTCTTTCAAACAATCTAAAAGAATAAAGTATCCCAAAGTCAAAAGTCCTCAACAATCTCATTCTAGGACCATATACGACCCTTCAGTCACACTATAATCCACCCAGTTTATCACTACAAAGTTCAAAACAAAATTAAAACTCAACCGAAACTCTTTTATGAAGTGAAATTGGGATTTTGCACGAATATAAGAGATGCCGAGCTATTTGTCTAAGTTTAATTAAACGAATATAAAAGCAAATACAAAAGCACATATAACTTTTGTGTCCGTGTATGTCTGTTAAGAAATTAGTGTTGCTCATGTTCGTTTGTTAACATGTTAAACACACAAAAACAAATACAAAAGCACAAACTCGAAAAATGAGTACAAACATAAAAATTAGAAAAAAACATAGAAAGAAGCAATACGTTGTAAAATCACTTACCAAACACTCATAATCTTAAACCTATCTATATACGTATTGCACCCGGCATAATTATAGAACTGTGAAAACTGCATACCATAAGCGTACATTTTGTTTTTACCGTGATACATAAGTCTAGTGGCGAAGCTTGGACTATGACACCCGGGGGGGACTCAAAATGTATACAAAATTCCACAAACGAAGGTGGCCATTCTCAAATTTTCGGCCGAAAACGGCTAAATTTACACTACGTATAACAAATTTCGGCCGAAAATGGCTAAATTTTACACTACGTATAAAAAATTTCGGACGAAAACAAGTAAATTTACACTGGCGCGTAAAAAAACATGGGGAGCTCGGGCCACCCCCGTCCCTAAGCAACCTTCGCCATTGCATAAGTCGGTTATACATCTGATTATTGGATGCAATATTCTATATAATATCCAAACAAAAAATAAACGAACCAACATAAACAAATTAATAAATGAAAATAAACGAAACCTCCACCTACCCACGAACGAACGAAGCTTAACAAACGGGGTTACGCACATTCATAGACAAAAATAAACAAACTAGACCCAAGTTATGTGCTCATTCGTTTCACTAAACGATCACAAAACTTGGTCAATATTTGTTTAACTAATCATAAAGCATATACATACTACAACAAAAATTGTATCTAAACATTTCCTTGTTATATAGTAAATAGTTTTAATTATTTAGGGTTTAATCAAATAACATGTTGATCTGTAGGTTTAATTCAATGATCATAGCCTCAATCACAAAATCAAAATAAATAAAACTGAAGTAACAGATTATGTATAATTCAAAATTAAAATCAATCAAATCCGAAAACTGTGCAATTAAACTTAAACACTGTACACATTGAAGAAGATAACATCATAACAATAATCGATAAATCAGTTACCGGCGAGAACTCAAAGTCAGTCGGAGTGACCGTCTGAGTACGGATCATAACCGGAAAAACAACCGCCAGGTGAACTCAAGTACGAATCGGAATCCGACTCGTCTTCGTCGTCGTAAGCGTACGAGTGATAATACGAATCAGCCGGAGACAAAGGAAGGCAGAAAAAGTTCCATAAACAGATGGCGAATTGACCTAACTGATGAAGAGGAAGACAGATTACCAGATCTAATAACTCTTCGGTGGAGATACGTTCCGAGAAGCATGCAATTGATTGCCATACGTCGGCGGAGACGGTGGCCACTGATGCGACTAACACGGTGTTGAATACCATCGCCGGTTATGCAAATTCTCCGGTTCCGGTTAGCGTTACGGGTTTGGGTTTATGTATTGATCCGTCGTCATTTGGATTGTTTCCGATTCTGAATGATTATGAAAATTAGGGAATATTGATTGTTGTTCAGTGTTGACTTTCAATTATTTTTATTTTCTTTTTAATTTAATTTCACATAATATAATTTAAAATTAATGAGGAGGAAAAGTTTATAGAAATGTACGTATCGAATCTAACCCCTGCCTTTCTATCTTAAGTCAAGCTTCGTCTCTTATTCACTCATACGGGCAAAGAAGAAAAAGGATGTGGTTGAGTTGATAATTTTCAATGCTTGGTAGTTTATTTGAATACTCGAAATGAGGTTATTTGTGGCAATGATGTGGTATCCACACCGCAATGATGTGGTATCCGGCAATGATCAGAAAGTATAATCAGGCAATGATGTGGTATAATCAGGCAATGATGTGGTATCCACACCGCAAAGTCTTAATAGAACTTTAGGTACTTGCAATTGTTTGCTTGACTATTTTATGTGTATGATTATTACCATTAACATGATTATACTTGATTGTGATGTTTTGCGCATACCTTCACTTAAAAGAGACATCTATTGAAGAGACCTTAAATCTCAGATATTTGCGGCTTTGAATCTGTAAGTTCTTTGTGTTGAGGACGTTTTTGGATCATTCAGTTGGGTTCGCTTCTTCGCCTGTTTATAACCAGCGAACACAACAATTGTTTCTAGGCTAATTGACTAAACTTTATTGTGTCTTTTAACACTTGGAAATATGATTGTTTTTAAGAGGAATTGTATAAAAAAATGTGTTGTATTTTATTACTACCTATCATGATGATAAAGCAAAAAAGAAAAAAAAAACTATAATTTCAGAATCCTCCTAAGTTCTCGGTCCGTATAAACTTTTTTATGTAACATCCTAAAATTTTAATGATGAATAAAGGAAGTTATGTTTAGTGATTTCGCGTAATTGATTAATGTCGGGGAAGGAGCGGGTCTTGGACTTGGATTAATTGAGATGAGTTAAATGAGAATGGGATTTCAGGGATATAAATACCCCCAAAATCCCAAAATATCTTCATTTTCCCCCACTCTCCTAAACACACACATACACACACACCAAGCACACCCAAAACGGCCGCCGGCCGGGCCGAGAAAGAAGGAAGGATCGAGCGAGGTCCGGGTAAGAGAGAAAGATTAGTGGTGATACCAAGATAAACGAGATCCAAACAAGCTCAAAAGGTATGATTCTTGATCTTGGAAGTTTAAAGATCCGAGCTTTTAGTGTATAAACGACCGAAAATGGTCGGGAAGTGTAGTGGGTGGTATTGAACCTTAACAAGGGTGTTAAAATCGCCCGAAATGTTGATCAGAAACCGAAACAGCGGACATCTGAGCAACTTCGCCTTCATCTGGGCAACTTCGCCTTCAAGCGATGAACTTCGCCTGCAAGCTAAGTTCGCCTGATGAACTTCGCCTGCAAGCTAAGTTCGCCTGATGACAAGTTCGCCTGAGGTTTAAGTTCGCCTGATGACAAGTTCGCCTGAGGTTTAAGTTCGCCTGAAGCTAAGTTCGCCTGAGGTTTAACTTCGCCTAAAGCTAAGTTCGCCTGAGGTTTAACTTCGCCTAAAGCTAAGTTCGCCTGAGGTTTAACTTCGCCTAAAGCCAAGTTCGTTTAGAAAATAAATTTAAAATCTAATGAAAAATGTGTTAAGATAGTTAATGGAAATAAAATTTTTCCAAGCTGACCTGGCAGCTCGACCCCAGCCAGGGGCTCTGCCCCTTGGACCCTGCTAGGGGCTGCCGTCCCTAGACCCCGCTGCCAGGGGCGCTGCCCCCGGACCCCCGTTCGTTGTGGGTCACATAAAGATAGAGATACATTATGAGAAGTGATAGTTAATTGATACGTATACTTGTTATACAGTCAGCCGTGCACAACTGAAGAAAGGGATTACGATTAACGGTGAACGTAACCGTGTTCAGGTGAGTTTCTAGCCCCATTTATGTGTTATGTTTTCGGGGCTGTGTGCATACTCAATATGTTTGTTAATACGCTTATCCTAAGAGATAAGTGTATGCCTTATGTGAATGATATGATATGTATGAATGATTGCTTGATGGTACGTGAACGATCTTCGGATATTGCACGTACTGTCAGGTTGTAACGCTATGTGTAAGGTAAGTATGATATGTATGTTTATGTGTATGAACGTGATAGAGATAATAAAAGAAAGAAATGATAATGTATGGTTGTATGGTTACGGAAAGGGTACCGAGCCCTAATAATACTCGAGGTATGATGTATGGTTGTATGGTAACGAAGAGGGAATCGAACCCTACTAATATTCGAGAACTAGGGAACCGAACCCTACTAATATTCGAGGAAAGAGGGTACCGAGCCCTAATAATACTCGAGGAAAGAGGGTACCGAGCCCTAATAATACTCGAGGAAAGAGGGTACCGAGCCCTAATAATACTCGAGGAAGGAGGGTACCGAGCCCTAATAATACTCGAGGAATGTAGGGCGTAATGCTCTTTATAACGTAAGATAGGAAGGTAAGTTAATACAAAAGAAAGTAAGAAGGTAAGAAAGTATGAAAGTAAGAAAGTAAGGAAGTATGAAAGTATGAATGAAAGAATATAATGTTATGTGAATGGTATGACTATGTGATTATCTAGAACTCACTCAGCGTAGCTGACTTTTAGTATGCACGCAGGTGAGTAGGATGAGGAAGCTCGCTTGAGGAGACACATGGCACTGAACAAGAGTCTGGCATCTGAAGACTTATGATGTTTTAATTTTAATGTTTTAATGTGAAAGACAAAGGATATTTCGAGACAAGTTATGAAATATTGTAATGTTCTATGAAAGTTTTATATTCCGCGTAAATGTTTTAATTAACTCTGATATTTAGAACTGTGTTTATGAGTAAATCCAACACGAAAGTAGGGTTACCGGTAACGGGGCCTTACATTTTACTGTTAGAAAAACTACGCTCTCTCTAGGAGGTTAGCCGCCTATCCTAGATCTTCCCATTTCAAAGAAGATCCCGGGCTCGATCCAGTTTAGTATCAAGGTGATTCTTTTTCTGTTCCTATATATGTGGGTCCGTGCAGCATTTCCACGATATCGTTATGATCAATTAATGGGACTTGAACAGAAAGTGTTCTTGTCTCTATCATTTGCTCGGGTAGTCCCCGTTTCTGGTGTTTTAGTCACCTTTCAATGACTCCCTTAATGATGTGTGAGGAATTGCCCAATTGAGTAATGGGAAGCGGGCTACTCCCTAATTATCTACCTATACTAATTAATATGCATTAGGGATTTTGAAATAACAACCTGGATTATTCAGAGAGTCATGTGATAACTTTCAGATTAAAAGCTATTCTGGTGGTTCTTCAAAACATTTTAATCGGATAAAACTCTAAATCTAGACAAGAATTTAGTGTGGAATTTGTAAAGAATATGAACCATCGAACTGTCGATCAAAACAAAAACCGTGTTTTATCTTTAGGGCAGTTTTTATTAGCAGTTATCTATTCAAATTAAAAAAAAAAGTTAATAAATAAACCTCAAATACTTATGATTATGTGACATTATTATAAAATTCATTTTCTAACGATTTTGTAAGGAATCAGTATTAACAATTTTTTTTCCCGAGTTTAACCCTAGCCAGGAGCTCTGCCCTTTAGACGCTGCTAGGGGCTGCAGCCCCTAGGACCTCGCAACCGGGGGCACTGCCCCTAGACCCCTGTTCGTTAGGGGCTTCGTCCCTAACATCATGATAGACTAAAGCATGCGTGCACTCCTGTAGCAACCCGTAATATCTGTACAATTCTTAAATGACAATTAGACATAATGCATCACTTGGACATAGTAAAACCTATAACTACGTCATCAATCATAAATGAAATAACATCATTATGTGGTGGTTAACACATCATCGTACAACAACATGAACAAATAACTACTAAGCATAATCACCGACACTACTATGTATATATATAAGCTTTGCACCATCTTGGGATATGGAATAAAATAAAGAGTTTGTACCAAGTCTAAACCAAAAATAGCTACACTCAAATAAATCTATGATGTAATCATAAATTGTTAAAGCTAAAATACGTGGTGAACTCCTATCAAAACCAAAGATTAACTACTAGCTCAATACAGGATCGGTTCCTACATAGTAAACAAAGCTAACACTTTACGATTGATCAAGAACCCCTTGGAACACTTATTCACGTTTATTCCAGCCCCAAAACATATTATACTTGAAATATCAATATGAGTTTACCTTAGGCAAGAGCAAGAAAAACTTTACTGGTGTACCTTACAATTTAGGCACCATATGCATGATAATTTCGGTTCGGCATGCATGGACCAGCCAACCAATAAGAGTCTTATGCCACACTCTAGTCTTATCTTTAGAAAGGAGCTAGATACCTTACCAAGACCGGAAATTGGCTGCAACATTTCTTGAGTGGGATTCCTTCTAGCCATCGCTCTCAATGAAGTAAGGAAAGACATGAAAAGTTGAAAAACATATGAAAAGTTGAAAAACATAGTGTAAGGGCTATAAGTTAGAGCATAAAAGAGGGTCTTATGCCCTTCACTTTGACACCCAATGACCTGCATATACTACTTAAGGTTGGACATATCGCTATCAACTTGGGAGAAACAAAACAAACACAAACATACCCACAAAGCTTATGTTTTGAGAGAGCCAACAAACACAATATTCCAGCCATGAATGCGAGCCATTGGATCATATTTAGAACACCCAATAGGGTTAAAGCACAAAGATCAAGCCCTCCTATAAATACCTAGCCATAGTTTACTTCATCCTTGAACCAAACCTCACTAAAACCCTTCCAGCTTCAGTTTCAGATTCTGCCAAAACGAATTAGCCCTCTATACACGAGTATATCTCAAGCTATACACATTCACATTCAGATCTACCACTTGGAGGTGAAGCTTCTACCTTTTCCTTAAAATCTTCAACTGGTTTCACTTCATTTGGCCATCAATTCGACCTCCAAACTGGCTTCCCTGCCGAAATGCGCGAAATTCGGAGCTGTTGTTCTAATACCTCAATTTGAGGTATCAAATGAACTCCAAATTCTTTGTGGTCACCCAAGTGTAAAAGTGACAAAATCTACTAATAAATTGTAGATCTAGTAAAAGTTAACTTAAAACATATTATAAACATATGGATCTAACATTATGTCACTTAAAACATGGTTATGAAACATAGATCTAGCTAGGGGT
This sequence comes from Bidens hawaiensis, assembly GCF_021521415.1. Lineage (NCBI taxonomy): Eukaryota > Viridiplantae > Streptophyta > Magnoliopsida > Asterales > Asteraceae > Bidens > Bidens hawaiensis. The sequence continues at coordinate 168,251 of NW_027494410.1, read as the reverse complement.
GTTCACGGTTCGGTTTCAAACCGTGAAACCACCCAAACCGGTTATCGGTTTGGTTTCACGGTCGGTTTTTTTCTTTAACTTCTGGTCGGTCAGTTTCAAAATTTTCAAACCGTAGCGAACGGTTTGGTTTACGGTTTATCCCAGAAACCGGCCGTATAAAACCGAACCGGACCGTAAGATTTGACACTATATATTTTAGTCTTTTATATGTATTTTATATAACAATATTTTACAATATGTATTGAAGTTTTTAATAAGTTTTTATGGGCTTCCAATCTTATCAAATCCAATATTCCATAAACTTTTTTATTCTAGAACCAGGTTCATATATTTGTTAATACCATTGCTGCATAACTGCTTCACAGTAATGTAACATCTGAACATTAATATCATTGCTGTCTATTAATTCCAAAACTCCATCCACATGTTAACATACGCATACACATTTATATTTATATATTGTTCTTCCACTTTTATACGTTAAGTCCATTTTGAATAAGCTTTTAATTTTATATTTTCTAAAGGCTTGGCAAGTCCAAACCGTGAAACCGAACCGGAACCAAACCGTTAGTAACGGTTCGGTTTGGTTCGGTTTTAATTTTCAACGGTTCGGTTTTGGTTTTCGATAATAAAAACCGTTACTAACGGTTTGGCTCACGGTTTGACCTAAAAACCGTCAAAACCGGACCGTGAACACCCCTGGATCTAGCTATAGATGTATGTTATCCTCAAACAAATCAACTCTAATGAACATAATAGTCATTGTTAGGGTTAAACTTATCTTTAAATTTATAAAAGAATTATTTTGTTATTTTAAAAGGATTCGTGAAATGGATTTTGATGAACGATAGTTTATAAAAACTCTATTAATTAAAGCGATTTGTTAAAATGTTATTTTTATTAGATATGAGTTTTATTACATAAATAATTTATGTTGCGTATTTTGGTTTATATGTAAATTACTTACATGGGCAATAAAATATATATTTTGGTTTATTGCTGTTCAAATATATATATATATATATATATATATATATATATATTACCTAAATCATAAATATATAGTTGGAATATATAGTTATAAAAGAAGTCGCATTAATCCTAAGCATATCACTAACGAATCGTATCATCACACAAGTCTAGGTGTTTGGTGAACACATGACATAAACCAAAAAATTATTTTAATATGTCAAACCGACCTTCAGTTAGCCCCTACTTGTCTTAGGACGCACATAGGACGAATACAAACAAGAATTCTTACGCATCACTCATTGGCGTCAAGGTGAGTTTCACGACCCCTTTTGTCTTTTATTGTTTTACAAATTAGGGGGGGGGGGGACATACTAAACTTATTTAATACCTTAGCATAAACTTATTTAGTAACTTTTCATAAACTTATTAAGTAACTTTGCATAAACTTGTTTTCACAACATTAAATATACTTATTTGATAACTTTACATCAACTTATTTAATACGATAATTAGTAAGCAAGACATAGAATCTTTATGTGAGCATGAGTTATAGAAGGCCCTTATGATCTTCGGATCGGTACATTTTATAATCATTAACTATGGGTTTAGCCGAGGAATATGTGGGTAGTACTATCAGGGTTGATCCCCCGCTCATGGTTAGTCGCTCTAACCGATGTGTTAATGGGAACATATATTCTATAATTCACACCATGATGGCACGATTATCGGGCATACATATGAGTTTGGGTTTGATTATAGGCTCATTGTCATATATTAATTCGTATTCTTAGCTAGTCTACGGAGGATTGTCGATCTTGTTTAGTTTATCATATATATTGTATTGCATTGCATTCGTTCACATATATATCTAAAGGGCTTTTAAATTCATAAACGTAAACTTTTTGGCCGCATTCGTAACAAACAAACTTTTCAACTTCATGAATTAGTTTTTGATGTACATTTCAATCATGAAGCCATAAATAAGTTTTAAACTACAATTTATTTATGAAAACATGAACAAGTTTTAAAGTACAATTTTGATCATGAAAACATAAGGTTTTGATAAACGTTTTAATCATTAAAGCATATATTTTCGAACTCGTTGCTTGTCTTATGCATTTTAAATATTGAAACAAAACATTTTCAAATCAACGGGTTTAATCATACACTTAAAACATGTGAACTCACTAACATTATGTTGACTTTTAAGTATGTTTTTCAGGATATTTAAATCACGAAGAAATTTGTGGGCATATACAAGCATCGCTTCGCATGTAGGACCACTACGTTAATTAACAGCTGTGATTATCCATGAACGTCGCACGCCCACGTTTCCACTTTGGCGGGGTGTGACAACTCTGCACATCCCAAACTTGCTTAGTGTTTATTATGATTACATTGATCGCCCAATTAATCCAATAAAGTCTAAAAATACTAAACAAAATATAAAAACATCAAATTATCATAGTTATATTGTGCAATGTTGTGCTTATGTATTTGGCGAAGTCCTACAATTTTCCCTCGACCACGTATTTGTGTGCATCCAACTTCACACCCTATTTTACAAGCACGATCACTAGCAGGTTCCAACACCATGCAAATGTCCATGCACGTGGCGGTGCACGATATTGGACCTCCCGGGGACGGAGCCATGGTGTCTGATGGTGGCGATGCGGTTTTAGAAATGTCTAACATCTTAGCCATTCTATCATCTCCCTCTTTGGTATTCTTTCTGGTGTCCTCATAATGGCCATGTTGTTACCACCACCAACATCAAGATTGATAGTTTTTCTAAAGGCATGTTTTAAAGTTTTGGGAGTGGGAGGCTTGATGGTGAAAATGGAATGTTTTCACAAAATGTTTGTAGGGATATCCATTTTTTAGGTACAATGTTTTACTCTTCACCACATATGTGTGTTGATACTTTTTTGTGATTATATGAATGTACAAGATTTTATTTATTTATTTATTTTTAACAACCAACACTTTGTAAGGGGTACTACGTAAAGTACATGTTTTTAGTTCAGTGTTTCTTGAATTATGGTGTATTCCAATTCACTTATTCACAATCTAAATTTTTTATTTATTCATGATTATGTTTTAAATGAAAAGTTTTAATCATTTATGAAAAGTCTAAAACCATTTGTAAGTAGGGCGTTCAAAATGCCCGAACCTGATTAACCCGACCCGACCTGAACCCGAATAAGTTAATTAGGGTCGGTTAAACATGGTAAAAAATTATTAATCGGGTTATTCAGGTCAACTGGAACAACCCGAATTGTTAATAGGGTCGGGTTCGGGTTCGCTTTTGGAAAAAAATCGGGTTTCGGGTTAACTCGAATAACCAGATTACGAGTGTTACTAAGAATTAAAGCCTAAAGCCCAAGCCCAATATACAATTATACAAGCCCAATATGCATCAGCTAATTCACAAAAACATGGCTTTGTTTGCAAACTAAGTCCAGTACAATTTCATCAATTCATGTCCTGCAATTGCTTCATCGTCAGAAGGTTATCGTTAAATCATAATGCCCACCTGGTAATCGTTTATCAACCATGACATCATCTTCAGAAGGTTATCAACCATCACAAGATTCACAGGTAATCGTTTACTTTTTAGAAATCTGTCCAATTGCTTCATGCTATTGAAATTAGTTTTATTGTAGAGGTAACTAGTTCTACTGTAGAAAGAATCAAATTAACTTAACCCACAATCACTTGTGTCAAAAACCAGTTTAATTAGAGAATCTGGGTAAAAAACATACGAATCTTAAAATCACGTGAATAAAAGTTTTGAATATTGAAGTGAAAATGTTTAGTAATAAGCATGTTTAAACAAGACATTTTCAGCCGTTAACCCTCAAATTTAATCATCAAACTATATATATATATATAGAACTCAAATGTAAACATGTTATACACAATTATATAAATGTGTTTATGGTTTAATTGAATTCAGTTTGCTATATACATTATCTTTCTTAGTACTTGGCCTTTGGAACTAAACATGAGATTGATGCAAAATTTCAAATAGATTTTAATTAGAAAAAGTTATAAACTGTTGGTTGCTTAAAGACTTAGATAATATTATTAGTTATGATGATAAAATATATTTAATGTTGTGATATATCTAGGATTTAAGGAGTATAAAACATGAGTTGTTGCTGACTCATTAGGCATGCTCGCTCGGCTTCGAAGGGTTTACAATTTAGATAATGGTGTTAAATTAGAATTAATTATTTATCAACCATGGCATTCATTAGTTTAGTTAGTCTTTAGTTCATGTAAGTTGATTGAATATTGTTGCACTTATATGTTTGTAGATGTCTGATTCAATGGAATAAGATGCAAAAAGCAATAATAATGAAAGTCAAGACTCTCAAGAGGGTGTGAAACAGCCAAGGAATTCAAAAAAATGCTCAAAAGAAAGTCAAGACTCTCAAGAGCATGTCAAACGGCTGAGGAATTCAAAGAAACGATCAAAAGAAAGTCAAGACTCTCAAGAGAAAGTGAAACAAACAAGAAACACAAGCAAACGATCAATGGTTTGGAATGATTTTGTAAGGGAAAAGTTAGAGAAGGGGATGAAAAAAGAAGATCAAAAGGCTAGATGTCTACATTGTGGTTCAAAATATTTATGTGAGTCGAAAAAGTACGGTAATAGAAATCTCTTAAATCATCTTACTAAGTGCAAATCTCTTTTGGCAAAAACTAGCGCTAGTAATATTACTTTTGAACATGGTGATACAACCAAAATGTTGGCATGGAAGTTTGATCAAAAGAAAAGTACAAGAGCTTTAGCACACATGATTATTGTAGACGAACTTCCTTTTAGTTTTGTCGAGGCTGAAGGGTTTAGGCATTGTTCTAAAATTAATCAACCGCTATTTCGTGTTCCAAGAACCACAATCACACGAGAGTGTTTCAAATTGTATGCGGAGGAGAAAAATAAAATTCATGATCTAATTCGAAGTAACATTAGTAGGATCTGTGTTACAGCTGATACTTGGACATCCATAAAGGAAAAAGTTACATGGCTCTTTACCGTTCATTTTATAGATAATGATTGGAATTTGGTAAAGAAAGTGTTGAACTTTTGTCCATTTGATGGTCATCGGGGTGTCGACATAGGAAAAGGGGTAGAGTCTTGTTTGAATGGGTGGGAAGTTGATAATATCTTGACAATTTCAGTTGGTAATGCGAGTGCAAATGATAGTGCATTATGCAAACAACCACATTTCTTTATTGCATGGGAAATGGATTCACATACGTTGTGCGGCACATATTTTGAATCTAGTTGTGCAAGATGATATGAAAAAGGTTGATGAGTCAATTGAGAACATAAGATGTGTGGTTAAATGGGTAAAGAAGTCGGGTGCTAGAATTGAGAAATTCAAAAAATGTGCCGAAAGTGCTAGATGTGCAAGTACAAAAGAGTTGGTTCTTGATGTTCCAATTAGATGGAACTCACCTACCTTATGTTAGATGTAGTAGAAGCCTATGAACATGCATTTGATAGGTTTGATTTGGAGGATGCGACTTTTGGTAATGAGATTAGGAAAAAGAATCATTCGGTTCCGACATCGAAAGATTGGATGAAAGCAAGAAAGTTGTGTGTTTTCTGAAAACATTTCATGAAGTTACATTGAGAATTTCTAGAACAAAGTATGTGACATCACATACTCTTGTTGTTGAACTAGCAAAAGTTCGTGAGGTTTTAAGGAAACAACTTCAATGTGATATTGTTGAAGAACAACCCAAGGATCAACATCTTTATGATATTGCTAAGGTTATATTGATAGTATGAATTGATATTGATAGTATGAATTTGATGTTATAATTTGCTTTTTTACTTGATCCAAGGAACAAGGAAATGTTTTTGGATATTGTATTGGAAGATCACTATGGAATGGAAGGAAAAGCCTTTGTTGATTTAAAGAAAACACACATAAAGAATGGAATGTAAGAGTTATACGATGATTATGTGCGAATTCATGCTCCACCAATACCATCTACTACAACTTCAACATCAACTAATCCTACAAGTAGTACAACAAGTCATGATTTTGGAGATAGGCTGTCAAGTAAGATGAAAGCGAGTCAAACATCTAATTCCTCAATTAGTGAATTGGATAAGTATTTGGGTGAAAGTGTTGAACATTTTAATCCTACTGCTAGTTTTGATATATTAACTTGGTGGAAGGTAAATAGCCCAAGATTTCCAATTTTATCTCGTATGGCTAAAGATTTGCTAGCTATTCCAATCTCAGTAGTCACATCGGAATCGGTATTTAGCACAAGCGGGAGGGTGTTGGATTCGTATAGGAGTTCTTTGGGTGACAAAACCATTGAATGCTTAATTTGCACACAAGATTGGCTTCGTACCGGAACTAATCCAGAAAAAGAAGAAGATCCTGAAACAATAATTCAACTTGAAAACGGTAATTTTTTAAATGTTTCTTTAATATATTTTTAATCTAGCATTTGTATTTTCATGAAATCTTTTGTTTATGTAGATTTGATGGTAGAAGTTACAAGGCTATAGTTTGAAGGCCGAAATTTAAATTTTGGATTTTGTTGATCTTGAATTTTAGACCTTGACTTTTGAATACTTTTGGATATTTGATGTTGAATTTTGAACGTTTCCAAATCTTTTTCACTATTTTAATGATATTCTCAATTTCTAATTAATGTGATTGATAATGTTTTATGGGTAGGGAAAAAAATGTGTTATTGAGGTTTGTTTCTTTCTTGGCCCTTGTAATTAGTAGCCTTATCCAGATAACATGTTCAGTGGCTTGTCTGTTATATGCTATTTTTGTGTTCTTGAAGTCGTCATAGCATTTTTTGGACTTGTATGTATTATTGATGTTATTATTAAGAACTGCATGCTCTGAGTACTTAATTTTGCGAAAAGATAAACTATGCATGTGTCTTTTGTTTAACAAACATACATGAAACCTTTGTATACACGATTTCTGTACCGATCTGCATCATATTCTTAAGATAATAGCTGCTGGAAATAAAAGAATTGTATGTCATCATCGGCTCGGTCTTCTGGAACGGGTGGATACTTTTATCTTGAAGTTATATTGACACTAAATTTTACTCAAAATATCGAGCAACCCGACTAACCCGAACCCGGCAAACCCAAACCTTAATAGGGTTGGGTTTCAGGTTAGTTTTTTTTTTTTAAACCCGATTAACTCGACCCGATTAACCCGAAAACCGATCGGGTTGACCCATTAACACCCCCAGTTATAAGGTGTCTCCCCATATTTAATTTCATTATTAGCTAAGAAAAGAAAAATATTTATGCATAACTTTATTATTATCAGCTAATTTAGTGTAAAAAAATTTAGTGCACGTTGCAATCAAATTGTTACGCATGTTAGTATTTTATGTCAAACACAATTGATGTGGCCAGATTATTATAAGTGGATAGGAATATATGCTTATGCTGGAGTTTGAATTTTTTTTTTTTTTTTTTTTTGCTTAATATATTGCAAAGAGACATGAATCGTTGAATATTAAAGTTGACTATCATGTGCAATCTTTGGTTACTCTCTTCCTCCCAAAAAGAATTAATTTTATATATCAGTTTGTCCCTATCTATGTCTTGTAAACAGGAATGCTTGTTGCAACTTGCAATGACAGCTGCGACGGTTTCTTATTTCGATCGTGCTGACAGGAAAATGGGTACGTATTTACGCTTATCTGTGGAGGTCGCGCTATGTATTTGTCGAACCACTTTGTTAATGGGAGATCTATAGCTTGGTCCACGTCTTACATCTTAAGTGGTTATTATGGAGCATTAATAACCAAATAAAACTTTAATGAGTTATTCGTCTCTGCTTAGATACTCCGGTTTAAATAAATTTTATATTAAAATGTAAATAAAAATAAGCGGGCCGCACGATATTTATAAAACATTCTATTTTAGAAGTTATACACAAAAGAAAAGAAAAACCAAACAGAAAAAATAATTAAAAAAATAAAAAACCCTTTGAAAAAATGAAGCTAGAGTGTAAATGTTAAGTTTAATTAAAGTAGAAGCTGTCATATTGTAAATTGTAGAGGGTTTTTATGTAATATTAAAAGCATTAAAAGCATGCATTAAGACTTAAGAGAACATATAAACATTTCTTTTCCTTTTTCTTTTTCTTTTAAAGTCTTAAAATTTGAATTATAGTAATTTAAACAAGAATATTAATGAGGGAAGTTTACAGTTGGGATTGGCCACAGCCATCATGAATGCTCGATAACACTCTAACCACCGGCGGCCACCACCACTACAATCACATCATCCTTGAAATGTCGAACCCAACCCATAATAATCAAAAAATATATATATATGGTAAATAGACAGCATATATATAGAATGTTTCAACAATCAACTCTAGGTGCAACTTGAGTTTGAAAAATCAATCATTAGTTTAAATATAAAGCTTAAAGTGAGCCGAGCTAGCTAAAGTTAAATGAAATGAGCCGAGCTAACTCGAGTTCACACTCAAGCTTATTAAATTAAACGAGTCGAGCTCGGGGTTAGACAAGTACGGCCCACCCATGTTTGACCTCTTGACTCGCATAAGCTCAGAGATCTTTCGATTAACGAGTCACAAACTCTCATCAATTTTTCTTAAAGATTCTTTATTATGGATCTTGGAATTATGTTACAACCAATGATTGTCTGTAAGCGACAATTTCATAGGATAAGTCATATTTGCGGCCAGTTCAATCATAAGAGTCATATGATTCTCATATACATATAGCATACAGGGGATCATCGAGATTCCTGAAAATCCAAGAGCTCTAGACGACTAGAAAAATTAAATGGGTTAAAATATAATTTTGCAAAAAGAAAGTATATGAAAAAGGCTTAAAATATATTTAAAAAACAAGTTTTCGGGCCCCCGGGTACCACGTTGCCCCTCTTCTAGGCCGACCCTGAAAATATATGAAAAAGTGAAAAACATATCAAATATTATATAACACAAAAAAATATATTCTAAGGTGTGTGATGCTGGAACGAAAGCATTCAAATGGCTCATGATGTGTTGATTTAGGGCCTGTTTGTTTTAAGTCTGAATGAAACCATTCAGACACACACCTTGTATTCGCTCAGATACACTCATATACAAAGTGTTTGGTTGAAGAAAAAGGTAACATCTTAATGGCTGAATGACCTCTTTCCCATTCAGCCAAAAAACATCGCTGAATGGGAAAATTGCCCTAGCTGCCCTTCTCCTCCTTTCTCCTCTGCTGTTATCTGCGCATACCACCGTCATAATCCTCACGACCACTCTCTCAATTTCTACCTGATTCGAAGCATATCCAGGTACAATTTATATTTCATAATCTATTTTTGCTCTTCGGTTCGAACGGCTAGGTTGTAAACGAGTTAGGGTTTGTGAACGAATTAGGGATTCTGCCTTTATTGTTTAATTGCATTACAAATTAATCAACATCTATAAATCTGTGAGGTAGCTGATAGTATATGACACTTTCTTATAAACAAAAGTATTATGGATATTGGTTAATCGGTTAATACGGTTTATTCGGTTACAATTACTTTTCTTGATCATGATTAATTTCTAAAATTTTCTATTGTTTAAGTGAGCAAATTTGATGTTTTTAGGGTAATGGAACCCACTATCATGGACCATGAAAATTGTTGAAATTGTGTTCATTGCACTTGCCAATAGAGGAGTGAGTACTGAGTAAATATTTATTGCATCTAAATATACATGTGGTATTACGTTGATGTTTCTTTCAGATAAATTTATAGAACTTGGTTATTGTGTAGGGTAAACAACTTGAGGGTGGGGATTTTGACCCAAGCGATTCTTCTTAGGTAATAAATGTAATAATTGTTGTTTTAAGAGCCGCTAATCAATTTTGTGTAGTCTATCTTGTTCAGCATTTTCATGTTTTAGTTTTGGTTTTTTGTTTTAGGTTCGTCTCGTTTTGTTGACAAGTTGGTAAGCAATAATTCTACGTTTCAGTTGACAAGTTGACTTTTTGGATAAGTGAATACTTCTTTTTGGATAATTTCAGGTTAGACGAACCCAAATATGCATGGATGTTACAAGATTTTGTTCAAGAACAAAAAACAAGGATGACTAACTTTTTTTTAAAGGCCATTGGTTTGCACATTACTAACTGTTGTTTTGTTATTTGAACACTTACAGACACTTTCACGTCAGTATGCAAATTGTATATGTTCACATAAAACAGAATCTGTAACACAAGTTAAAGTAGATATGGTAAATGAGAGTTGTTATCAGATAATTAGAATAATATTGTGCACATGTATTGGTGTGTATAGATTGGGAATTAGAAACTCCATTGATGTTAGTAACTATATTAATTACCATAATTGTATTATGTTATCTTGATGATTTGATGCAATTAGCCAATTAAATATATTTATAATCGTGTGTTATTTTAATGTCACACATAGTGTGCTCAGAACAGGGTCGGAATGGCTTACATAATTGGAGTGCTCTCGGTCCAGCTTAAAACTATAAACCATCCAAACTCGTCGTCGGCCATGTAACAACTAAACAAATTTAGCCTGTCTTAAATTTGGATTTTGAGTTCTTTTGGTGAAGATGTCAACACCATTGAGGTTGGTTGCTAAGATACTTCAATCTCATTGATGTTAACTAGAGGTTAAAACTTGGAGAATTTCATATTGGTGTTCTTAATAATCACATGCCTTTTATTCAAAAACTAGCGTTGAATATCATATTATATTGATAAAACTAACGGTCACAGGCATCGCGTTGAAAATTGTCGCCATCGTCGCATCGTGCGGATTTCCTACTAGTTGTATTTAACTTTTAGTTTGAAACACGCATATATTTGTGGTACTTTGAGTTTTTTATATATTTGAAATCTTTTTGTATATTGTTTTATTTTTAGGTATGTACATTTGTGTTTTGTGTATATTGGGTTACAATAAAAATGAAAAAAAAAAAGAAAAGAAAAAATTTGGCAGTTCATTCTACATGAAATAGTTTATAGGGGTAAAATAGTCATTCTGCACAGTCATTCAGATGTCTAACCAAACAACACTTACTGATTCCGAGTCTCTTAATCATTCAGACCTCTTACCGGTTCAGCATTTGCCAAACAGCCCCTGAATTAGGAAAAGTGGTTACACACAAAGTAGAAATCCAGGGGTGCATCTTGGTTTTATCATTGATTTATTATTAAGTTCTAGGAACTTAAATCGTACAATATATTTGGAAACAAATATTGAGTTTGTGGATGGATTAAAAGAAGGTGATGGAGAATACGGATTATTGAATAACATTCTTGAGCCATTTGAGAACCCAAAGCTCTGATACCAAATGATGCCGGAACGGAAGCATTCAAATGGCTCATGACACTTTAGTTAATCAAAGACCGATAAACTTAACCATAGGTTCTAAAAACAAAGTTCTTTATAAATAAAAACTTAATCAAAAACTAAAAATTACATAACTCTCAACCTTAACTTATACTAAAATAAAAAGAGATAAAATTGAAAACAAGATAAACTTAAACTAATAAAAAAAGATATTAAAATAAATTCAAATTATGAAATAATCTGCATAATAGTCCTGCATCAGTGTGACTCATCATGTCTTCACCTGTTCAACTTGTAACACAACTAAAACGCATTGTAACCTATTAAAAAAACATGATGCATTTCACCTCTTTAGTTTTAATATTTTTTTTTACAAACCAACTGCCTAAGAATCACATTCATAATGTGGCAACATCATTATAAACAATAACATCATCCTTTATATTTTGATCATAAACCGTGCTTGCGATGGTGAGAGCTCACAAATAGAGACTCATGTTATAATACTCTAGACAGACTCAACATGTCATGTTCATAAGTAATAATGGGTTGATAAAATTGTCCGGCCGGGTACGTTTTGGGTAATGAATGAGAAAAACTTAAAACTACTAATTTTATGATGGGTGACTTCTTAGAAAGTCTTTACTCGAAAAAAACAGTTTCCTATATTAGTAACATATATCCTTGTGGTAGAATTATAAAGTTCGGTTCCATCATACTCATACACATGGACAACCTTGGATCCCAATGGACAACCTTGGAAAACTATTTACACCAGAAGTCTCATCATATTCATATACAACTTTATATGCATTTGCACTTTTAGGAGTCCCAATGGACAACTTCGAGTCCAGCCACCCTTTTCATACACAACTAGTCTAGTTCTTTCAACAAATTTCACACAAATCCAATTATGTGATATTCATTTACCATTAAGCTTGTTTATTGTCACAGTATCATAATGTTTTAATTACCATTTATCGCTAAAGATGTTTTTAACACATGATTAAAACTTTAAACTATTAAAACTATGTCATTATCAAATATGATCATATAACTACTACCCTAACAAGAAATTTCATACAAAGTACTTTAATTTATCACAATTGTTATAAACTATGTCATTGTCAACTATGATCATATAATTACCACCCTGGCAAAAAGTTTTATACAAACTACACAATTTTGATACATATCATGTTTTGAAAAGTCTATCCACTAACTTTCTTCAACAATGCTTTATAGTTTCACTCTTATTATGGAATTCACCTTTTATACATAATTTTTACATTATTTTGCAGGTATACTTCTTAGTGCGATTCCTTAACAAATTGGGGATGATTTATGCTAGTCAAGATGTTACATCGTTACCTCTACAACTATGATACACGTGAAAAGGTTGCGTGTACGCACTTTATATTCATAAATCATCATAGATGTTTTCAAATATAGTAAATCTCACGCACTTTGTAGTTTTAACATATTTTGGATTGACAAATATATTAACAAACAAAAAAGAATTAAGCAAGATAAATGTAACACTTTTGAAATAAATATTGTGAAAATAGAATGGACACTTGATTTTTTTAGGTATTTCACTAATGTAGAGTTCAAATATTGTTGCATATTTCACTAATTTTTTTTTCTATAAATATATGAGTTATTTTTAAATATTTAAAAATGGCCTCCCATAAAGTAAATAAGTATGATTGGCACACATGCATGCGAAATATAAATTGAAAATGGGTAGTAACATGTAAACACAATCATATGCACCATGGTATGCTTTTGTCTCTAACACAGGGAGAAAAAGTGCATGGCCCATATGTAATAAACAAATTTTCAATTTTTATATATTTTTTTTTAGTTTGATGTAGTATTTAATAAAATCAATTCTATTCATCACTTTTATAGTTTCCTTAGAATATAATCATGTTAAAATATATGTGAAAAGTAAATACACAAAAAATAAAATAAAATAAAAATTGACGTATGAATAAGAACGCTAAGTGTAGGCATGCTTTTACATTTTAAAGGATTTCTGACTGTAATATTACTTTAAAGAAAGAGGCAAAATAACGTACTTTATAATTACACTATGACGTAACACTAACATGTAGATGCATTTTCATTACGTACGATTTTATCTGTGTCGAAACCAAATAGAGCACACCTTTAGTTGTTATCAAGATGACCTTTCAATAAGAATTGTTCCTTTAAGATATGGCAAAAAAAAAATCAAGAAAAAGGTGAGGAAAAGATTAACAAAAAACATGAGTCATGACCATTGAAGAATGACACAATGCTATATTCTTGATGCCTAAAGTAGTTACAAAGTCTATAGAATGTGCTAAAAATTGGATTTAGCCTATCAAAATAGCAAATTGTGCCTTTTTATTAGAACACCCTTTTCCAAACTTTTTGACTACTTTTATATAATTTGTCTGACAGCTCACTCCAATCATCTTTCCTTTTCATTTGCTCTTAATTTGTTTGGTATGATTATGATTAATTAGCAGGCCATATTAAATTGGCTAATTAGTTCTTTGGTTTGGTTTGGGTCATGGCTAAAACACTTTGTGTTATGCCATTTTCATTATTCTATCAACATCATATTCTTGATATTGTTGGTAGAATCTACCTAAGAGTAAAAAAGATTTCTTGTGTTTTGCCCATGTCCTTAATCATCTTGGTGCAAGAGTGGTGAGGGTAGAATGGTAAATCAAGATTCATCATGACTGATTCTTTCTTTCTTTATGTCCTCTCTCTTCTTTGATAGATGATAATAATAAAGATGACAAAAACTGTCTTGTTTTACACTCAAAAAACATAGATTTGTGGATAATAAATTGATGTTCTCAGAATAATAAAGTCTTTTACTTTTATCCTTTGCATCAAAAGCTAACTTTCAAGATCAAGAAACTTATTTCATTTGCAAAGAATCTTGTGTCATTTGCAAGAAATCCAAATTCTTGGTCATCTTGATTTGCTTTAAATTCTCCCAAGATTTCACCTTTTGATGATCTTGTCACTTGATTTCAAGGTTTAAGAAAACCCCAATTCTCTTTTAGGGTTTTATGGTAAACTTTCTTGATTTCAAGAACTGAAATCCCCCAATTCTGTTTTAGGGTTTCAGCATCAAATTTAGGGTCTTTTGGTAGTAAAGTTAAGATCTTGATTAATGGGTGAGTGAAAAGTTGAATTCTTGAGTATTTCGGATGATTGGTTAGTTAATGAAGAGTATTTTCATGAGGGTTTTGTTCTGCAAGATCCACTGTTCTTCATTCATATGTTTCTGCAAGCCATCAACTGCTTCTCATCTTTACAATTCTAGCACTTTGAAATTGGAAAGTTCTCCTCATGCCCCTCATCAGCCGGTTGTAACCGATACCGATCGATCTGATCAAAATCATGTTCAAGAAGTTGTTGAAGTCAGGGAGAAAGAGATTGCAGAAGATGGAGTTGTAAAGCAAGAATCAGAGATTGTGATTAATGATCAAAATCATGTTCTTAGGAGTTGTATGAAGGTCAAGGGCAATTTGGAATCCAGACCACCGATTGACCGAAAGAAAGTACAATGGATGGATAATTTTGGCAAAGAACTTGTTGATATTAAAGAGTTTGAATCCAGGTTAGTTTAATAGTTGTTTCTATTTGTGAATGTGAGAACAAGTTCTTGTAAAAATTTTATTGTTTTTGCTTTTGTTCATGGGGATTGTCGGTTTCTGATCATTAATGATTAGAGATCTTGGGATTTTCTAGTATAGTTGTAGGATGAATTTGAGAAAAGATAGAATCAAGAACTAATCAGTGATACTTGTTAAAGATCAAATAAAAGTTGAATAATCTTTTAGTGGTAATTGGTAATTAGGATATTAAGTTTTATCATCGCTGAAGTCATTCGAAGTTTTTTTCTCTAAAGTCACTCAACTTTCGTCTGGTGGTCTAATCCTTTGTAATTATTTTTTATGAGTGTTAACTTTTTTAAATTAAGTGGGACAAATGAAACATAAATGATTACAATTAACTTGAAGTATGAGAAAATAGCGAAGAAATTAGATAAAAATAATCACCAAGTGGTAACCAGGATTCATAAGTGTTCCATTTGTCTAACTTGATTTTAAAAGAAGTTAAGATTTATAAAAAGTTATTGCTTTTATTCATGGGGAACAATTTCAGTTTCTGATCATCAAAAGTTAAATATATTTTGATGATTTTCTGGTATAATTGTAGGATAAATAAACAAAACCCTAAATAGTCATTGCTATGAGATTGAATCTTGTATTATTTTGCATGCTTTATGACAGTGAAACAGGGGATACAGACAATGAAGACGAGAACAGTGCTTGCTTTTGCTCGATTCTGTGACGTTTCCTTAAAAATCTCCTTGTTTATAGAATAAGAAAGGATCGGCTGTACCATTTCTTCATTAAATTTGATATAAAGATCAAGCATCCTGCAAATATCCGAGCTACATTTTAGATTTTGTTTTGTAATTTCTTTAAGCTGGCTCTCTCATGTTATTATTATGTAAGAATTTATGTTATCAATGAGCTTCCCAAACTCTTTTATGCTGCCACATTCGGTTCTTGATCTCATAATGAAAATATTAGTTAAGTTTGTTGCTTTCTGTGTTCTGATTTATGATTTTAATGGTTTGTTGATTTTCCGAATTACCCTTTCGTGTGAAATGGGATTTAGTGCAGAAAGAGAAACACAAGCCGGTTTCTTGCTAAATATAAATATTGGGAAACCTACAATTAGGTATCCCATAACGAAAACTCCAGTAAAGTTTGTTGCTTTTTGTATTCTGATTTGGGATTTTAACCGAATCTTGATTATTTGAATTACTCGTTTGAGCGAAATGGGAAGTTACGTGAGAAAGAACACAAAAGCTGATTTCTTGCTAAAGTTAGCTAGAAACTGGGAAGCACGGGTTCGGTTTTAGTTTTGTAATGAAAATTCTGGTAAAGTTTGTTGCTTTTTATATGCTGGCTTTCGATATTTTTTCCAT
Source organism: Bidens hawaiensis (assembly GCF_021521415.1). Lineage (NCBI taxonomy): Eukaryota > Viridiplantae > Streptophyta > Magnoliopsida > Asterales > Asteraceae > Bidens > Bidens hawaiensis. Next base: position 151,908 of record NW_027494410.1, on the reverse strand, counting down.
TTTTTCTGTTTATGTATTCTAAGTTTATAGGTAGGCTGGGAATAGAGAACTCTGAAGTAACTGAAAGTCGGGTCAAACGGGTGGTTTTAAAAAGTATCAACTGGACCCGTTCTAAGTGAGAAAGTTTAATAGGAGTGACCTGTTGTATAATAATAATCTACCTATTTATTTAAGAAACAAAAGTCAGTGTCTTTCTAAATATAGAAACTCGGAAACCGACATTCGGTTGTTCTTTGAATTCTGGCTGAGATTTAAACTGTTTCTTGATTTTGTTGACTTTACCTTTTGAGTAAAGTAGAGATTTATGCAAAAACAAGAACAAAAGGCGATGGTACAAATAAAGACTAAATTTGATATGTTAACTGCATATTTTCATTAAAATTTGAACATATTTAATCAAGATTTATGAAAATAGCCCAACCGAAACCGACCCAAATGCCTCTCATGAAATCCACGACTGTGATCCACTGTTTGCAGAATAAATGAATGTGTTCATCGTGTTCATTTGTCCGCCAACCAGAGTCTTACATGCCAGCCTGTTATTGCTCACATCAAAAATTACAACTTGATCCAGCTTTGATAATAATCAACCAAACATACATACCAATTAAAAGTCCACCTTTGAAAATACCCGGAGATTCTGTTTGTGTTATTGGTTTGAATTTAATGAAAGTAGCAGTGTGAAAATGAAGTCAACTGGTAGACTTCTACAAGTCAATGGTATGAACCAAATTTCAAAGATAATCATCAACTTTAGCTTTTTATTAGCTTATATAGGTTTATAACTTAATATCATAAATCAATATTCTTCTTTAGAACACGCATTCGGTTTTTAGCATAATCATTACATATATGAAGGTTAGTACTTATTCGCCTACTTTGTGCATTCTGACTCGTGGTGAGGCTCTCATTGTCAAGAACGTAAATTTATGAATACTCCGTTATATATCTTATCTATAAAAATAGTTATTTGTGTATGAAGTTATTCTGTGACATTATAGAATTCATTTGAAGGTTAAGTACAAGGAACTTACTACCAACACTAAACAATCATTAAATGCTACTTTTACATTTATACTTACAAAACTTCTACGTAGTTTTACAGAATACAAAAGCAAAACACTGGGATCATACAAGACTAATGAACATATTCTAGAAACAAAAAATTGCTTTAACTTGGGTATATCCACACCTGCGCAAGCTGATTTATTTTTTGTTGAATCCAAACAATGACTTAATGGCGTTTAATGCAATGCATTCTCATTGATAAATGACTCGTCAAATTGTTTAAGAAGGGGTTCAAACTCCTTGGATTTCCTTAAATTCTCTAGATCAGGGTCCGTACGAATACGCTGCAATGTTAGTAGTAATTGTAAAAAGCATGTTAACAGTTTAACACGACATGTAGTAACTAATGAAAGAATAATATATGCAGAAAGCCACCCAAGAATTCAACTTTTTTCAGTAAGGTCAAAAATGTATTAAAAATTAAAATTATCATATATCTTATGCATGTGGTATCATTTATACTAACTTCTCCGATGACAAACATGATCCTTTAGTTTTTTTAAAAACAAAAACTATTGTTGAAGAGGAATTGACACATTATATGTTGAAATTTGTCTTATTAAAATACGTATAAGGGCATTTTCGACAAATTGTTTTCTTGTTTCCAAACTGCAAAAATGAGACAAGATACATACTACTTGAGTCTTGCTTTGAAGTTTTAACGCATTGATAGCCTTAAAGCTGAATACTTAGGTCGCCTCCACATACATTATCCCAAAACATAATAATAGTTCTCAATTACCTTGAAGTCTTCAAAATCCGCTTGCAAAGCATCTTTCATAGCAGAAAGTCCGGCTTGTATCTGTAGTTTTCATATTGAAAATGAACACTAGGGGTCAAACAGGCAACTCTTTTTTACTGATTGAAAAGGATCGGACTGCGTTGACCCAAAACACTTGTTGCCCCTTTAACAAATTAGTGTCTAATTTGATTACAAAAGTTATATTATTTCAACATATATATGACTTTTGAGTGAAAATGAATCAATAGTACCATACCTGATTAAGCTTAGAATAGCAGCATGCAACATTGTAACTTGCTACTGAAGCTTCATTAAGCTCCGGTTTTGACCCCAAAACAGACTCAAACTTTTCCAATGCCTCTTCATACTTTCCACTCCTATAAACAAGTTATCAAGATTAATCATCATCAAGAAACTTGCAAAACATCCAAAGGGTAAACTGGTAATTTACTTGTGTAGCTGCAGGCCTTCACGAAGCTCCCGTTCTCGAATTTCCTTTTGTTCCTTCTTCCTCAAGTAATTTTGCATCTGAATAAAAAACATTAATCACACACAAACAACTTTAGCAACACAATGTTAAACCACACATGCTTCACTGCAACATTGAAACTTCCTTGGATTTCCCTCAGTTTACCGCTAACTATTTCCCTCAGATAAATCTCAAAATGTTTTGTCAGACTAAACTATACATGGGAAAATAAAGTTATCATATATTCATGACCTATTGTCATGTATCGACGAGGTGATCATAAAGTCGTAAAAAAATGACTCGCATACTAATAAAACTACAAAGAGAATAATGATGGTTGATCACACACTTCGACCATGGACCATTAACTAGAATTTTGTTCTGATTCATACCAAGAATTTTCATATGTGCAAATTGAAGGCAATGATTGATGGAGTGGTCGAGATGTCTGTCGAACGTCCAAGTCATTCAATCACCCATGGCACGCGTGAACAAAAACTAGTTGTCACTAGTTAAGCATACTTAGCAAGTTCGAGCCGGAGAAAAATAAATGTCTACAAAACAGAAAAAAAAAAAAAAAAACAACATTAACAAATGGCGCACAAGATCTGATAAATTATAGCTTGATAAATTCTTATGACTTTTAATTAGGGGTCGAGCTCGTCTAAACCTGAGCTATACTTGTTTAACTTAGTAGAGCTTGAACTAGACTTGTTTCGAGCTAAATTTTCAATCTCAAGCCCGGATCGTGAGTAGTTTTTCAATCTTGAGTTCAACCGGAGTCAAACCTGTTTATTATTTACTAGTATGTTACTTCATGTATATAGCGAGCTAATATCAAGTAACCAACTACCACGATCAAATTACTTAAAAAGCATATTCTTATAAACTAGAATCGTGACTTGTAAAAAAAGTTTACAACACATATTATGAACTTTTAATATTTTATGAACTCAATATTTATAAGTTAAAAGCTAAAAATTTTAATCAATATGTTTATAAAACTTATGATTGAATCTTAATAAAAAAGAAGTTATATGCGTACACTCTTTGTGTGTGTGGCATCACCATTTTTCATGTTGTCATATACCCATCATACAAGTCATATAGGCCTAATACTATTAGTATAATGAGTGTTTGAATAGCATGTTTCCATTTTGACGATTACACAAAATCAAGTTTAAATACTTTGCCCAAATTGTTTTGAATTTTATCCTTAACGTGGAAGGTCAAAACTTAGCTTTCAAGAATGCTTAAGAACAAAGCTATTTACTGTGAAAACTATGAATAATAAGTCTCAATAAATAAACGTCAAAAGAGGACGACAAGAGGTGGTTATGGGATAAAGTGTGAACCGGCATTCGAGCTTTCGTTACCTTTTGTTTTTAAAAATTATATTTGAATACTTGGAACACATTTATAAACAACCTTTTAAAACCCCATAACCAACCTTTTTTTTAGTGTCTTCCGTTTACAAATTTCGTGATTTTAGCAAGATCAAAGAAGACCGACCAAAATCGGTGAACAAGACATAGCTTTTAGTTTCTCATAACTTGATACGATTGACATGCTTCTCATAAAAAATCGTTATCATGTATACATTGTTTAAAATCATGTGTAAGTGATCGAAACATACAATATTTCTTTTTTTTTTCATAGTTTTAATGGTAACGGGATAAAATGGTAAATTCACAAAAATGGTAACAATGTTTCTCAACCGTTCTATTAAATTTACACAGTGTTTTTATTCCGCAAAAATCATTCTAACTTTCATTACGTATTCCCATCTCGTTTATTTTTTTTTTAAATATCTATATCTTTACTATATATAAAGCATGAGTGAAGGACCTTTTAATAAAAGATATCAAATTTGTTGCTTTAAATACAAACAATAATTCATAAAATTAAGACATTTTAGGGATAAGTTCATATTTTAGCAAAATATATGGTTGATTTAAATTTATTCAAAAATAATTACAAGGTTGGTTCTTTATCTTCAATCACATTTTGTTAATTTATAGAATACTTATATATATACCTTTATTTTAAACAAACTACACTCACGACGTTTAAACATTTATAAATTTTTCACAAGTTAATATTTTTTTAAAAACATTATACCATGAAAACGAGTATTTTATTCTCTTTAGTTAGAGCATTATATTGCTATATATATTTTTTTCATTTTAAAAATTTAATGTGTTACGTGATTACCATTAAGGGCTGGCAAACAGGTTAAGCGGGTTTGGGCATTCGGATCATGGGTCTAAAAGGTTAAGGTTGGAATGGGTCGATACAAAAAAAAGTTAATTTGGTTCGGGTCGGGACGGATTCGGGTCGAAATGGGTCAAGTCAAAACGAATTTCGTGTTAGAACAATGTTAGGCAGAACAGGTTTTGGGCCAAGACACGCTCAATGTAGCGTTACGTGTGCACTGGCACCTGCTTGTAGGGATGAGCTCGGTACCGTACCGGTACCGAAAATACCTATCCCGAAAATCACCAAATCTTGGTACCGGTTCGGTACCGGTACGGTACCGAACCAGTCCCGAAAATTCAAAACCTTGTTACCGATTCAGTACTGACGGTACCAAATCGGTACCGATTTCGATACCGGTACTGGTTCGGTACCGTACCGATTTTTGCTCATCCTTACCTGATTGTGCGCATACAGTCGTTGTGTGACGTGCTTACTAATATCGGTTAAGCTTCCACTTCCGCACTACGAGCATACTATCGCCAGGTTACGCGCGTACTGTTGTGAAGTCACACACTCACTGAAACGGTAACACCGGTTACGCTTCGATGCCATGTTTGCGTACATACTACCCGCTGCATCGCGCAGGCACCTAGCTATATATAACAAAGCTATCTAATACTATATAATAAAAAAATTAAAATGCATTCAACATTTACAGTCTGGTCTGGTTTCATATGGTTGGTTTCGGATATAAAACGCGAATCAAACTGTTCGCTACGATTTGAAAATTTTGAAACCGACCAACCGATAGAAAGTAAAGAAACCCAGCCGTGAAACCAAACCGATGGCTGGTTTAAACGGTTTCAAGGTTTTATACCGAACCATAAACACTCATAATTGCTACGTGATTAATAGAGTACGCGCTCAAACACCCGTGCATCGTGCGAGCACCTGTCTATTTACAATTTAAATTTAAGTTAGATAAAGAAAACATATAGAAATCTTGACTGCTATTTAATTTATTATTATTTTTTTAAATTTGAATTAAATTGGCATTATCAAACTTGCTTATTTTCAATGAACTTTTTTCTTTACTGTTATCTTACGATTCAATTTACTAGAAAAAGCGATCAAAATTCATATATGTTATATTTGCTTTTTAAAAGTTAAAAAATTAAACATGGAAAAAAAATTCAATATCCACAAGAAAAAGATTTACAAGATTGGAACATCTAACGAAATTCAAGTAACACGATTAAAAAAAAACTTTTATCCACAAAAATATAAACAACACTTTTAAAAGGACCAAACCCGCCTTCCCAAAACATAAATATAAAACAAAAGAAAAAACGAGATTCCAAACCTCGTAAACCTCACCTACCGTCACGCAACCCAAACCACGGACCAATCACACTCCACGAGTGACGGCACCACCACCACTCAGCATCCACCACGTGGCAAACTGTACACCGCTGGCAGAGGACCAAACCCACCACCTTCGAAACCAAAAAGGACCAAAACGTAAAATAAAGTAATGAACTCGCGTGGTGCTATTTGAATCACACTTGCAATAATCAAAATCTCCTCTTTGTTTCAAAACCCTCACTCGTGGCGGCTGAATCTCCTCTCGTTTCGTCTTTATCATTTTCTCTCTCCTAGGGTTTCTGTTTGTCCTGATTCAAAAACTTTATAATTTGTTTACTGTTTTTGAAGATCTGTTGAGCTCCAGTCATGGCCGCCGTTGTTCCTCCTGCAGATCGTATCCTTTTGCTTGCTGTTGATCTGTTAATTGATTTGATTGGATTGGATCTGAGTGCTGTGTGTGGTTATGTGTTTGATGAAAATGAATTATTGATTGAAGGTGTTGTTTGTGGTTATTGATTTGAGATCCTAGGGTTTGTTTATTTGTTTTGATTAGTTTGAAGTGTTTTTTGGCTGCTTGATTGATGATTTGTGTGTTTTGTAAGTGTGGGAAGCTAGGAAGTGTAAGATCTTTAGTAGCTGATAACTGTACTGGCAATTTTTAATTTATTATGTCATGATTTAGGGTGAATTATAGATTGCTGAGGCTGATTTGGATCTTGATCTTGTTTTATTTATTTATTTATTTTTTTTTGTGATTTATAGGTTTAGCAGTATGATTTGTATGGTTAGATTTGTTATTGTGATTAATTTGAATTTGAGAAAAATGGACTTTTCTTGACTTTATTTGCTACAGAAGCTGCCGATTTGCTCAATAAACTGTCATTGGAAACTCAATCAAAGACTTTGGAAATCCCCGAGCCCGCCAAGAAGGTGAGAAATAGGATTTAAATAATTATATATGCTATACTGTAGTTTATTGTTTATATCAATGGTTTAGTGACTTTAGTCTAGTTATATGCTGATTATGTGCTTACTATGTAGCCTTCTGATGATACCACCTGCACCGGGAATGCTCAGAACCAACCGATAGATAGGTCTGTCACCCCTTTGATTCCCGATTTTATGGATCCGGCAGTGGCTTATTTTCCTAACTATCCATCTACTGCGTATTACTATGGAGGTACTTTGATGCATATTTACGTGTGGATTCCGATCGTGTTTTTTATTTTATCCTTTTATTTGGTTAGTTTGCTAGTATGTGTTCATGTATTGCTGATCATTGTTTAGGATACGATGGGGCCACCAATGATTGGAGTGACTACTCAAGATATGTGAATCCTGAGGGAGTTGATTTGTCTCATGTAAGATTTGTTTGTATATGTAGTCTTGTATGTGGTAAATATCATACGGTTTTATTAATGTTGATAATTGGTTGTGATTATTTTTACAGGGAGTTTATGGTGACATGTATGGTTATGGCTATGCACCATATGGTCCTTATTCACCTGCTGCTTCACCTGTTCCAACAGTTGGTCATGACGGTCAACTTTACGATGCTCAGCAGTACCAATATCCGAGCCCTTATTTCCAACCATTGACTCCAACCAGTGGACCATACTCATTGGCTGCAATACCCCCCAAAGGTGAGAATGCTCCATCTGCAGCTGCTGAACAGCCATCTTTGACTGTCGACTCAGCAAATGGAAATGCAAACAGTGTTGTTAATGGTGTCAAGGGAACCACTGCTCCAGCACCAATAAGGCCAACTCCATACCAGAATACAAATTTTAGTGCATTTGGGTCTTATGGAAGAGGTTCGCAAAATGGTTATCAAGATCCAAGATATGGTTTTGATGGGCTCCACTCTCCAATTCCATGGTTAGACACCACATTGTATTCTGATGGACAAGCAAGAAACAATTCCAACATTGCCTCTGTTAACAATGCGAGTAGCATTGCATCAAGAAATCAAAATCTTCGTCCTCATTCTCATGTCATGGTATGCAAGTATTCATCTTAATCACATACTTTTAACAACTTTAAACTTCTTAGTTTGATATTCTAAACTTTACGATTGATATAGGGGTTGCAGAGTCCAAGACCGGTGCCAGGTGTTAATGCTACAAGCGGATATTTGAATCGTATGTATCCAAACAAGTTATACAGCCAGTACGGTAGTAACTACCAAGCTGGTTACGGGTATGGATCAAGCGGTTATGATTCTCAAACGAACGGACGTGGTTGGTTAGCAACAGACAAGTACAAACCAAGAGGTAGAGGCAATGGTTTTTTCGGTTACAGCAATGAAAACGGTGATGGTCTTAATGAGCTGAACCGTGGACCTCGAGCTCGAACTGTAAAGAACCAAAAGGTTTTGACCCCAATCACTTTAGCTGTAAAGGGTCAAAATCTAACTCTGTTAAATGTTACACCTACTGAAGGTGTTGAGAAGGAGCCTGAGGCTAAGGATAAAGTGAGCTCAACTCCAAACCGTGAGCAATACAACCTGCCTGATTTTCCGGATACATATGAAGATGCTAAGTTCTTCATAATCAAATCATACAGTGAAGATGATGTTCATAAAAGCATTAAGTATAATGTTTGGGCCAGTACACAAAATGGTAACAAGAAGCTTGATGCTGCGTATCAGGAAGCCCAACGGAAGCCCAGATCGTGTCCTGTTTTTCTTTTCTTTTCGGTATGCTTTACACATCTTCTGTTACTATTATTCATTTGTTTTAACTTTCTTATATCAAGTTTTAATTTTTTAAAATCGTTGTAGGTTAATACAAGTGGACAATTTGTTGGTGTTTCTGAGATGGTAGGCCCAGTAGACTTTAATAAAAGCTTGGAGTACTGGCAACAGGATAAATGGATTGGTTGTTTTCCTGTGAAGTGGCATATTGTTAAAGATCTACCGAACAGCTTGTTGAAACATATTACTCTTGAAAACAATGAGAATAAGCCTGTTACCAATAGCAGGGACACTCAGGAGGTATTTTACTATTTTTTGTTAAAAGAATGTTTGTTTTTAATATTGTCTTCTGATGTTTTAATAAATTCTTTTTTCAGGTGAAGTTGGAACAGGGATTGCAGGTGCTCAAGATATTCAAAGAGCATTCAAGCAGGCAGTGCATTCTAGACGATTTTGAGTTCTATGAGGAACGACAAAAGAGAATTCAAGAAAAGAAGGCGAAACAACAGCAGTTTCAGAAACAGGCATGCCCAAAGATTCAATGTTTTTGCGTTTATATGACTTTTCTGAAGTTAATTATTTTATAATCTTAATTTAATTTAGGTGTGGGAAGGAAAACCCAAGGAGGGAATCAAAGTGGAGGTTGCAGTTACACCACCAAAGTCAACCGAAACTCCCCAAGAAGTTGTTATAAATGGAGATGTGAAACCTGCAGAGGATAAGATTGTAGCAAATGGTTGCTAAGTTCAGCCATATGCATGGCAGTGTCCCAAAGGATGCCCTTCGAGTAATGATTCTCAATTATTGCCCTTTGAGATGCACTGCCTGAACAGGATCCGTCCTCGGAGTGTATACAAGTGAAGGTTTAGGAGGGTGAAATGGTGGTCTGGCATGTATAATAGGAGGAGGATCCAGATTGGAGAAGGTTGTGTTTGTGGGTCTGATCTCTTTTTATAGTTCTTCAGCCTCTAACAAGGTTTGGGTTTTTTCTTTTTAGGTTTTGTGGAATCTTTTATTTTGTTTCGCGTTATTTTTTCCTTTTTCGTTCTTAAAATCACTCCTTGTGCCCTTGAGTATTATGTTTTCTTTTTCTATGCTAGTTTTTGTTCTTTTTTTTCCTGTTCGATCGATGTGTAGGAAGCAGTATGATCCTGCCTTGTCAATCTGGTTTGTGAGAAAAGGTGGAATTGCAGGGTGGGTTGGGTTGTTTATCTTATCTTGTTGAGTTTCCATTGTTGTGAAGTTGATCTCGTCGCGTTTGCGGAATAGATTGTCAAAAATTATATTTGACTTAAAAGTTTTATATTCAAATAAAGCATCTGCCCAAATATTTAAAGTATTTTGTCATATAACTAGGTATTTAAAAACTGTGATGGTAAAATGTTGACGAGTGGTGAGTTAACTGTGTGGCGAGCAGACGTGTTAAGGGCCAAAATAAATTAGATGTAAGCCTTGATCGTATGCTTGTACTACGAGTTGGTGTGTTGATTTGTTGTTGATTTTTTTGACTTAAAACGTAGTCTGATACGTTAGCCCAATCTAATTGACCTTATGACCAACGACAAATGAGCGTTTTCAAGCTGTGAGGCATTCCATGAAGATTCTTATAAGCACTTCTAGGAAGATTTATGTTATCTTGTGAACCACTTGCATTTTGTATGTTAGTTATACTTGTTCTGTGTTTTTTTTTATTTGGTGTCTTAAGAGTTCACGTCACCTTAGCCGACACACCAATTCCTCAAAATATTAATTACCCCCTCAGTATTATGGGCCTAAACCTTTTTATGATTAAACACCAATCTTTTGTGGGCTTCAAGTTTTCGTTTAGGCTTAACTTAAACATGAGGCATGATCATCCATTCAAACAGGCCCAACATTGCTCCTTAAGTATTTCCGTTTATAACCATACATTAGTTGAACCAATTTGTTTCTTTTAATGGACCTGTAACAAGATTTAAAACAATAAATCATTGTATTAAATAATATAACTTTTATTTCGATCCTATAAAAATCACAAACACTTGGCTTAAAGCAATTTCTGCTCATTCATATTATCAATATTAAAGTTTTTAATAGTAATTATCTGAATAGTAATTAATGTTGAATTGTTTCACTCGTATTAGCTTGTTGCCTCTTAAAACCGTTAAAAACTCACATATGAACCACCAAAAACAATAGTCATAAAAAACCTGGCTCAAAAGTAATAAAAGTATAGGAAACATTTATATAATAATATGTATATTTTAGACTACATCAAATATCTCCACACTTAAACTTTTTCGTCCCCGAAAAAAAACTATTTGCAATGGAATCATAATCGGAAAATATGGTCTTAAAAACATATATGTTATTTTAAAGCTCAGATAAACGCAAAACCGCGATTGCCGATATTGTTGTCCACTTAGGGCACCAGCCTATCAAGCCTCACGCACATTAAGCATTTAAGTTCAAGTAATATCAAAAACATATGGGTCTCACACATTTGGAGTTAAGATCCACCTACCCCATCTCAAACATAGTAAAGACAATTAAAAATTGAGTTGAAGCAAACTGGTTCAATATATCACCGTAAGATAACAACCCCTTAATGGTAAGAAGAAAATACACTTAGATGGAATTATGAATGATAGGTCAAGTGAGGTCGTACGAGCATGCCCTAAATATTATTGGACTTTGTCCTATATATGCCCTAAGAAAATATTTATTGACTAAAAACCTTCGAGCCCCAATAGTGTATCCTCAGAGTCGCCATTCCCTTGGTAACACGTAAACTCTCAGTCTCATCTAGTATGTGCACTTTGGCCTCTTTTTCTAATTTTTTTTAGAATGCTTATTTGGCATTTTTCATTACTTAGCTTTTCTCACTTTTGCTTTTCCGATCAACTCTTGGAATACTTTGTGACTTTTTTTTTCTTTTTCTTTTTTAATTGTGCTCTTAGGCATCTTTTTCCCTAAATATATAACTAATTTCTAAGCTCGTATAAAAATTGGACATGGCGGGCGCCACCACTCTTTATTTATTTTTCATAAAACGGAGTGGCGTGCTAATTTTAAAGTGCATTCAATTCTCACCACCTTAGGGTAATCAGCTTATGGTAATACTCCCTATGCCTTTTCGAATTTCAGCTTCACTGTCCCCCTAGGATGAGAACCCACAAACTTTAAGATTAATTAGGTTTATTAAGAATATGCAATGGAAAACATTTCAAGATTAGTTGGGCCTACCGACACATCCCCAAGCTTAGTATGTTTTCTTTTATATTATCTCATATTATTAGTAGTTTGAAAAACCAATTCCCCGATTATACTATCATTTTCCATTTTAGTGCAAAAATATTCATTAAATTCTTGGGACATTTTTTCAAAATTTTTTTAGGCTTATTTTTAATATTTTTTTTATATTTTTATTTTTGCAGAAAAACATCAATTTCCCATCCCCACACTTAAATTTCACATTGTCCTAAATGTGAGAAAAAGGAAATTACCAATAAGATTATGCAAAAAATAAAAATAAATTAATGAATTGGAATAGACTCCCCTGGTAAATATGACGATATGCCTTGTGAGTCGTATTCTTCGCCAACCAATTCAAACACAATCATCAAACTCTCTTCAAATAACGTCATCTCTCACGAACAAAAGCAACAATCCTGAAGCAAGTGGCATCCCCACACTTGTTTAAAACCATAGCTCATCAATCATCTCATAAGCGACCCTGGAACAACCTGCAAGTAAGGGAAGCAACACTCGACAGAGCAAAGAAGTAAAACCAAAATAAAAATAAAAATAAAATGAAAACATAGTACCGGGTTGCCTCCCGGGAAGCGCTAAGTTTATAAAAAAGTCTTCAGCCAGACTCCTTCCTGAAACCTTAATCAGGAGGCTTCTCCTTTATCCTCTTCTCATCAGTGCTCTTCAACACTTTTCTTTTACAACCAGTTGGGAAGAAACTAGTTTTCAAACTCACGTTGGCCCAATAATAAGCATTCAGCTCGATCACCCAATTATTGAAATTATGAGGACGTGACATATTTGGCACACTTTGATTCCGAACTCTAGCTGTCCTCCTTTTTGGGGCTCTTGATTTACGTGGTGATCCACGAACGAGTATCTCTAATAACCTGCCAGTTTTACCGTGCACACGCGGATGTTTCACAATGAGATGCGGTTCTTTATTCTTCAACTATTCGGATATCTCTTGTGATTCCTCTTTGACAATTAGCTTCTCAACCGGTTTCCCGAATAACAATACTTCAAGCTCCTTAATATCACTTTCGGGATTAAAATCACTCTCATCCATATCGGTTAAACTCAATAACTCTTCTCCAAATTCATCTCGAAACTCGTCCTCCCAAGAGGGAATACTCTCCTCTATCTGATTTTGCAAACCAACATCCTCAAACTCTATCATCGGCTCACTAAGTTGTATTCGACATTTTAAGCCTGACCGAAACTCATCCATAAAATCCCCAAGCGGTGTACTTGTAACATCCTAAAATTTTAAGGTTGAATAAAGAAAGTTATGTTTAGTGATTTCGTGTTACTAATTATTTAATATCGAGTAAGGATCGGATCATGAACTTAGATTAATTGAGATGGGTTAAATGAGAATGGGCCTTAGGTCCATGGGCTTTAAGGGATATAAATATCTCCTAAACCCTAAACTATCATTCATTCCATCTTATTCTCTAACACTCCAAAACACACACACCACACACACCGCCGGCGGCCGAGGAGAGGAACGAACAAGATCCGAGAGAGGGTGAGCGATTAGTTGTGATTAAACAAGTTAAACGAGATCCAAACAAGCTCAAAAAGGTATGATTCTTGATCTTTGAAGTTTAAAGATCCAAGCTTTATAGTGTTTAAACGACCGAAAACGGTTGGGGAACGTAGTGGGTGATGTTGAACCATAGCAAGGGTGTCAAAATCGCCAAAATGCTTGATAGAAACCAAACAGCGGCTGGACTGGGCAACTTCGCCGCGAACTGGGCAACTTCGCCTTCAAAGCGATAACTTCTCCTTCAAAGCGATAACTTCGCCTGAGGCCAAGTTCACCTAATTGATAACTTCGCTTACGGCCAAGTTCGCCTAACTGGTAACTTCGCCTGAGGCCAAGTTCGCCTAATTGATAACTTCGCTTACGGCCAAGTTCGCCTAACTGGTAACTTCGCCTGAGGTCAACTTCGCCTAATTGATAACTTCTCTTACGGCCAAGTTCGCCTAACTGGTAACTTCGCCTGAGGCCAAGTTCGCCTAATTGATAACTTCGCTTACGGCCAAGTTCGCCTAACTGATAACTTCGCCTGAAGTCAAGTTCGATTAGAAAATAAATTAAAAACCTAATGAAAAATGTGTTAAGACAGTTAATGGAAATAAAATTTTTCCAAGCTGACCTGGCAGCTCGACCCCAGCAAGGGGCTGCTAGGGGCTGCCGCCCCTAGACCCCGCTGCCAGGGGGGCTGCCCCCGGACCCCCGTTCGTTGTGGGTCATATAAAGATAGAAATGCAATATGAGAAGTGATAGTTAATTGATACGTATACTTGTTATACAGTCAGCCGTGCACAGCTGAAGAAAGGGATTACGATTAACGGTGAACGTAACCGTGTTCAGGTGAGTTTCTAGCCCCATTGCCTGTTATGTTTTCGGGGCTGTGTGCATACTCGATGTGTTGTTAATACATTTATCCTAAGTGATAAGTGTATGCCATATGTGATATATGTGATATGTATGAATGATTGCTTGATGGTACGTGAACGATCTTCGGATATTGCACGTACTGTCAGGTTGTAACGCTATGTATAAGGTAAGTATGATATGTATGCTTATGTGTATGAACGTAATAAAGTTAATAAAAGAAGGAAAAGATGGTTGTATGGTTACGAAAAGGGTACCGAGCCCTAATAATACTCGAGGTATGATGTATGGTTGTATGGTAACGAAGAGGGAATCGAACCCTACTAATATTCGAGAACTAGGGACCAGACCCTTATAATATCTGTGATGTTAGGGACCAGACCCTTATAATATCTGTGATGTTAGGGACCAGACCCTTATAATATCTGTGAGGTTATAGGGCGAAAGGCTCTTTAAAACGTATGATTATGTATGTAAAGAAAGTACGAAGGTAAGAATGAAAGTATATGCACTTAGGTGTGTACGAAAGAAAGTTAAGAGGTTAAGTATGAAATGTAAGAATGTATTGTATGATTATGTGATTAACTAGAACTCACTCAGCGTAGCTGACTTTTAGTATGCACGCAGGTGAGTAGGATGAGGCAGCTCGCTTGAGGAGACACGTGGCACTGAATAAGAGGCTGGCATCGAAAGACTCAAGACGTTTAAGTTTAATGTTTCGTTTATTTTGAAAGACAAAATGATGTTTTAAGACAAGACGTGTTTTGTTATGAAATGTTTTATGAAAGTTTTTAAATTCCGCGAATGTTTTAATTAACTCTGATATTTAGAACTGCGTTTATGAGTAAATCCAACAAGAAAGTAGGGTTACCGGTGACGGAGCCTTACAGTACTTGGATTCATGCTATGGACGACACGCATGAAATCAAAGAATATCTCTTCTGGATATGGTATGTAATCCATCATTGCACCAGATGAGTCAATACAACCAACAACATTCCCCATCCTATCATATATCGGGCAAAATTTGGGCTCATAGTAGCACTCCATAAAGATCACTGCAAAGATAAACTTAAACAGAAAAGGATCACGAGCACCAGATAATAGTAATAAACAATATATTAAAGAAATTTAAACTAATAATTAAACTAAACTATATTGACCTAACTCCTAAGACTCAAAACGACTCTAAAAAAACAAAAAGAAAATAAAATAAAATATACCTAGACAACTACGACTAAAATAATAATAATAATAATAATAAAATACCATGGATATATCAAGTAAGTCTAATCAAAGCTAATAACGCAATCGCCAAGAGTCTCCGGCAACGGCGCCAAAAATTTGATGTACTAAAAGTAGTTATTAATTTATTAACTAAATAAACGCTAATCAAGACACTAAGTGATAATTTTAGACTCTTAACTTAACTAAAACTGCTAACCGGCAAGTGAACCGGTCGACTCTAGTACAGCTAAGTAAGTCCGGATATCGAACCCACGAGACTCTTTTAATTACGTAAACTAGCTAAATTAGACTCAACTACAAACACGACTATTTATATTATGTTTAAGGGGGATTTTACTAATAAACTAATTTTAACTAATTTAAACTTATTAAGGAAACTAAAGACGACTAAACTTAGAACTTGGACTTAATTCAGATGATGATGACAACCACTAGGCTAGAATCCCCTAAGTTTCAGTTATCAATTAACCCGAGATAATACTTAGTTATGGAACTGGGATCGTAAAATAAACACCTAAGTGAAAACCCGAACGGGACCCCTGACCCTTCTCAAGAGATACCTATGGGTTTCTAATAAGTTTTAACGCACACCAGTATTAAAAATCAAGTTTCCTTACGGTCACCTAATTAATTACAAACTAGTTCCTTTATACAAAATCCTACCTTACAGCGCGGAAATCAAAGCCAGCCTAATATATTCAATTGACTCGATAGACTAAGTTAATCTATCAAAACTAGACGGACTCCTTACGAATAACTAAATCTAGCAATCCTGATCAACAAAAACCTATCAATAACCTAGCACCTTACAGCTATTTAGGTTAGCAGCACACTTAGGTTTATTTAATTAAATAATATTATTCCTATGATCTTATTCGAAGTCAATCATAAAATAGTCAAAGACACAAAGTAAATGACCTAATAGTAACCTATCTTAATGACAAACAATAATCAAGGCAACTATGGAATAATAAAACTTAATTAAACAACCTCAAGTACACATACGCATCAACTCAATATAATTAAACCTTTTACTAGTTCATAAATCCATAACGATAAATAAAACCCAAGCCAAGATCAAACGTCAACAAAATTTCATCATAAGCCTAGGCGGTCTAAGGGTTTAGCCAACAACCATATTCAAGACCAAAAGAAAGTAAATATGTTCAAATAATAAATTCATTACTAAAATAATAAATTCAAACCGAATAATAAGGATTCTTGGATGAGTAGGTGTTGAACCCGAACACCAATGCGCTTTCTCTTTCCCTTCTTCTGTTCTCCTCTCTCTTTGTGCCTGCCTCCCCTAGCGATTTCCCTCTACCCCCTCGGGTCTGCTCCAAAAAATAATGTTGCTGTCTTTTTATTAAATCTTTCTTTCTTAGAGTTCACGTCACCTTAGCCGACACACCAATTCCTCAAAATATTAATTACCCCCTCAGTATTATGGGCCTAAACCTTTTTATGATTAAACACCAATCTTTTGTGGGCTTCAAGTTTTCGTTTAGGCTTAACTTAAACATGAGGCATGATCATCCATTCAAACAGGCCCAACATTGCTCCTTAAGTATTTCCGTTTATAACCATACATTAGTTGAACCAATTTGTTTCTTTTAATGGACCTGTAACAAGATTTAAAACAATAAATCATTGTATTAAATAATATAACTTTTATTTCGATCCTATAAAAATCACAAACACTTAGCTTAAAGCAATTTCTGCTCATTCATATTATCAATATTAAAGTTTTTAATAGTAATTATCTGAATAGTAATTAATGTTGAATTGTTTCACTCGTATTAGCTTGTTGCCTCTTAAAACCGTTAAAAACTCACATATGAACCACCAAAAACAATAGTCATAAAAAACCTGGCTCAAAAGTAATAAAAGTATAGGAAACATTTATATAATAATATGTATATTTTAGACCACATCAATGTACTCGAAATTGAACATAACTCAATTTGCAATAAAAAATTAAAAATTATAAAGAAGTTGGCAAAATTTTACCAAAATCTTAGATTTTTTAAAAGCTGATGAACACACGTAATAAAAAAAATGTTATAAAAATACTATATAAGAAAATCAAATTCAAGATTACCGTGCGACACCTTCACCACGAATTGAGCGTTGGCAGCACATGACGCTTCGGTGCCGCGTAGGACCCCACAGGCCACATCCTAGCAGAGTTACATTGTACATAATATGTCTAATGAGCATATTGGCTTCCGTACGTTAGAATTGGTTTACCTTTGTAAGCTTTTAATTTTAAAAGTGATTCTGATTAGATCATATTCATATATGTTGGCTCTTTTTTAGCTTTCAAGCCAACTTTCTGCTTGTTTTTCTTGAATAATGAAAGCTTTGAGTAGCTTCTGTCACCTTATAATTGGCTATTATAAGTGTGGTCCAAAATAGCAAACTTTATTGCACCAGAAAACTTCCTTTATAAGTTATAAACATGTATTCAACTTTAAAGTGTTTTAACTCAAGTCATTGCCTTTTAAACACAAACCAACTAGCCTTATACAAGTAAATCAAACTGACCCAACTCCCACTCAGATAATGAGATTTTACTTTAGTGAAAAGGTCAGAAACCAGATTACTTTAGAAAACTGACTCGGCTACACCACACAAAGTTTTCTATTTGTTACTTTTGGTTAAAGGCAACTGCTTTGCGGATTACAAATATGGATATTGTGGAGTAACTTTTTTACCAAATAAGTGTACTGCAGCAATTTATCATATATTTCTTTATGTTTTCTTTAAATCTTAACAATCTTCTAATCAAATAATTTTTTTTTCAACCACCCAATATACTAAATTTGTATTTCTTTTCAGTCAACCTATAAAACACCACCATTTAAAAAAAAGTAGCTTTTTTCATAAATAACTTTTTAGTTAAAAACTCCATATTTGCCAGTACTCAACATGGTCTAGTATTAGAAGAAAGTAAAACCAAAGAAACAAAGTAGGACTGAAAAGAAACTAAAAACCTAAAGGAAAAAACGTTGGATATTCAAAATAAAGAAAACTAATCATCAATAGCATAATAGGATAAGATAACCATAGAAAGGCCCATCACAAAAGAACATGGGAACCATCATCAATTTACATTTTCCCTAATTACTAACTGTAAGATATTTTTCCTTGTTATCTCCCATTTGACAAAAGGCGGCATGGTCAACTCACTTCTCTGCATATTTAGCCACAGCATCTTCCACGCTATCTGCAAGTTTGACCTCATTGACCAAACGTGACAAATCATTCACAACCTCCACTTTAACGCCTTCTTTAAACTTCTCATCAATTGCAGGTTTTCCCTCCCATGCCTAAAAACACACAAAAACTATAAGAAACAAGTACTACAATAACCCAAACTGTCAAAACACTAAACATTAGTATGAGTGCGTAGCTTACATGTTTCTGAAACCGTTGCTGATTTGCCTTAATTTCCAGAATTTTCTTTTGTCGGTCCTCATAAAACTGAAAGTCATCTAATACACATTGCTTGCCAGAATGCTCTTTGAAAATCTTCATCATCTGCAATCCATGCTCTAACTTCACCTGAATATAAAGTTATAAACATAATGTTAATCGACCTAAAAGCAAGATAAGCAATTATGCATGCAAAATAATTGTGATATAAATTAAACAAAATACCTCTTGGGTGTCCCTGCTATTGGTAACAGGTTTGTTTTCATTGTATTCAAGAACAATGTGCCTCAACAAACTGTTGTGTATATCCTTAACAATATGCCACTTGACAGGAAAACAACCAACCCATTTATCTTGTTGCCAGTAATCTAAGCTTCTGTTAAAGTCAACTGGCCCCACCATTTCAGCCACACCAACAAACTACCCACTTGTATTAACCTACAAGAAGTTGTAAAAATCAAAACTTGATATTGAAAGATATAAATAAGCGTTTTAACAGAAAAATACCGAGAAAAAAAGAAAAACAGGGCATGATTCAGATTTCTGTTGGGCTTCTTGATATGCAGCATCAAGTTTCTTGTTCCCACTTTGTGTGCTGGACCAAACATTGTACTTAATGCTCTTATGAACGTCATCTTCACTATAAGATTTGATTATAAAAAACTTAGCATCTGCATAAGTTTCAGGAAACTCTGCCTGGTTGTATTGCTCACTGTCAGGTGTGATGTTGAACTTTTTAACTTCTTTTGGCTCGTTTTCAGTTGTATTTTGTCCCTTAACAGCAATAGCAATTGGTGCAGTCAGCTTTTGGTTTTTGCTGGTAATAGCCCTAGGACCACGATTAAGCTCATTTAAACCAACACTGTTTTCATTGGTGTAACCAAAGAAACCACTGGCTTGACTTCTAAGTTTAAACTTGTTATCAACAGTTGACCAACCAGAGGCGTTACTCTGTAAATCATAGGCTTTGGTTCCATAACCATAACCACACTGACAAGTGTTTCTATGTTGACCATACGACTTGTTTGAATATATTTGGTTCATTCATACCAACTTGTGAACTCCTTCCATACGAACCATTGGTATTGAAACCTACGTTTTGATATGATGTTGGTCTCATGGGTGTGCTACCAGTCAAAAACGATTGACCTGCAGTTGCGTGTGATGTGACATCACCCCTGCAGTAGCAGAGTACTGGTTGGATTCATTTGTTGGAAATTTGCATTTGATCCTGAAGCATATAGTCGTCGAGATTTTGATTAATTTAAAATGCTAAGGGATTGAAAAGACAATTTTAGATAGCGTAAGGGTGAAAGGTATAAGCTTCGCGGTGCTATTTGAATCACCACTTTTGGTGGATCAAAATCAAAACCTTTCTTTATTTCAAAAACCCCTTACTTGAAGAATCTCATCTATCTATTTATTAGGGTTTCTATCTCAAATCAAAACCCCCTTTTTTCTAGGGTTTATTATTACTCTATCTTCTTCTTATCCTATTTTTCAAGATCCAATCTATCCCATCATGGCCGCCCTTGCTCCTCCTGCAGCAGATCGTATCCTCTCTTCACTTATTATTACTATTATTGCTCCATCTTTATGCATATGATGTTATGAACAATTAGTTTTAATTAAAGTGGATTTCTTTGACTTATTTTTCAATAGAAGCTGCTGATTTGCTGAAAAACTTATCACTGGAAGCTCAATCCAAGCCTCTGGAAGCCACAGAGCCTGCTAAGAAGGTTAATTATTCAACTCTGATTGTTTACTACTTGCTTACATCATCAGCAGACTAACTAATCATGCTGTTACTGTACCTTGCAGCCAACTATTGATTCAGTGGACAATAATAATAATAATAATAATAATAATAATAATAATAATAATAATAATAATAATAGTCAAAGTCAAACTGTTGACCGGTCTTTGACTCCTTTGATCCCATATCTTATGGATCCAACTGTTGCTTATTTCCCCAATGCTTATGCCTCATCTCCCTATTATTATGGAGGTTTTATGTTTTACAAATTTTAGTAAAAACTGTTAATAATAACATCTTGCAGTTAAAATAAACTATGATGAATGTTGTATGTTAGGTTATGATGGGACTACCAATGGCTGGGAAGACTATTCAAGATACTTGAACCCTGATGGACTTAATACATCTCATGTAAAAACCATTTTTTTTTGTAACATTACAGTTTCTATATTATTATTATGTTTATGCTGATAAATATGTGTTTACTGCTAGGGTGTTTATGGTGACAATGGGTCAATGATGTACCCTGGTTACGGTTATGCACCATATGCACCGTATTCTCCGGCCGGTTCACCTGTACCAACACCGGCCCCTGACGGGCAACTTTACGGAGCCCAACAGTATCAATACCCGAGCCCATATTTCCAGCCCATGAGTCAACCCACTGTCCCGCCTAAAGGCGATGCCACCAAGCCTGCAGCGGCCGGTCAATTGCCATTGACTGTTGACAATGCAACTAAGGGAAACACGGGATTTGCTTCGGTCAGACCGGCAGCACTTCAGAATCCAGTTTTTAACTCGAATGGAACGTATAATCGAGGTACACAAAGCGGGTTTCAGTGGTTGGATGTCCCGGTTTATTCTAATGGTCAACCTAGGAACAATACCAGTTCTGCTTCTTTAACAAATGCAAACGGTTTTGCATCAAAGAGTCAGACTGTTCGCCCTCATTCTTCGTTTATGGTATGTTTATAAGTTATAACTTGTTTTGTTTGCAATCTTTACAATAGACTTGTAAATGAATTGAACAAACACGAATTGAGCATGTTGGTTTAAGTTTAACGTAACAAACGACTGAACACGAACAGTTACACTGATATGGTTTTCTTGTTTTTGTTTGTTTGTTAACAATATAAATGAATGATTCACTGACATAAACAAACAAACATAGCTGAAAGTGGATGAACAGACACAACTGAGTTAAAATAATTAAAAGTAAATGTGAACAATTTGTTGGTTGTGAAGAAGTTATTAAAGTTGGACTAAATTGTAATGGGTCTAGTTTTTTTAATTAGTATCGCAGCTAAGGTAAACAAAAAAACATTAATACATGCAAACTAACGAACTCAAAATGTTTGTTTGTTTGTTTCATGTTTGCTTGTTTAGTTTATAAACAAACATAAATGAACTTGATGTTGAAACTGAACACTTGATTCATTTATGGGCTTACTGCACAAATCAAAAACTAATAACTACTGTGCTTAAAGTTAGTTTCCCTGTTGTTTTTGGTTTGCTTTCTAATGTTATGTTCTAATTTTAATTTGTTATGTTTATGATATATATGTGTTTTGTAGAATTCAAGACCAATGAGTGGCACAAATACAACTGGATATATGAACAGAATGTATCTGAACAAGTTATACGGGCAATACCGGGGTGCATACGGGTCGGGTTTCGGTTATGGGGCAAGTGCTTACTGGTCACCAAATGGGAACAGTTGGTTGGCATATAACAGCACTTACAAACCTCGCGGAAGAGGAAATGGTATTTTCGGTTATAACAACGAAAGCAGTGATGGACTGAATGAGTTAAACCGGGGCCCAAGGGCCCGGATCACCAAGAACCAGAAAGACCCGGTTCTAGTCAATGTGACCGTTAAAGGGCAAGATGATAGTTTACCAGTTAGCGATGTTGTTGAGAAAGATAAGGCGTGTGAGGTTCCAGATAAAGAGCAGTACAATTTGCCAGAATTTCCTGAAACATATACAGATGCTAAGTTTTTTGTTATTAAATCATATAGTGAAGATGATGTTCATAAAAGCATAAAGTATAATGTTTGGTCTAGTACACAAAATGGAAATAAAAAACTTGATGCTGCATATCAAGAAGCCCAACAGAAACCTGAAAAATGTCCAGTCTTTCTGTTTTTTTCGGTATGTTTTTATCTACCAATTTGATTTCAAGAAATCACTTTTACGCCATTTGGTTTATTTAAAATTATGATTTTGTTTAACAGGTCAATACAAGTGGTCAATTTGTTGGTGTCGCTGAAATGGTGGGGCCGGTTGATTTTAATAAAAGCTTGGAATATTGGCAACAAGACAAATGGGTCGGTTATTTTCTTGTTAAGTGGCATATTGTTAAAGATGTTCCAAACAGCTTGTTGAAGCATATTATTCTTGAATACAATGAAAATAAGCCTGTAACCAATAGCAGGGACACCCAAGAGGTATATACATTTATCTATATCTATATGCACACCTTTGTTACATATTATGATTTGTTATTAAGTTATTGGTATATGTTAGTAATTTATGTGTATGCTTGTTTAGGTGAAATTAGAGCAGGGGTTGCAGGTGATTAAAATATTCAAAGATCATGCTAGCAAGCAATGCATATTAGATGATTTTGAGTTTTACGAAGAACGACAAAAGAGAATTCAAGAGAAAAAGGCAAAACAACAGTTTCAGAAACAAGTATGTGCCAGTGCGACATTTACCAAGCCAGTTGTTTAATGCTGGTTGTTTGCATAGTTGCTAACAATAATGTTGTGTTTTTATAGGCATGGGAAGAAAAATCTAGCATAGCCGAGAAGAATAAAGAAGAGGCTGTTGCCCCTGATTCAGTCAAAGAAGAGGTCAGGTTTACCGAGAACGGATCGTCTGCGGTAAATGGAGTTGCGAATGGATGCTAAATTTGCAAAATATGAAAGGCTATTGATATTTTAGAAGGGGGTGTAAAATAGAAGGGTTGATAATCTGAAGCCCAGTCTGTAGTGTCTTTAGTTTTTACTGTTTTTTGTTTGATGTCTTTTTTTCTTTTTTGGTTTTGTGGGGTTTAATGTTTTAGTTGGAGTAGTGTTATACCGCCTTGTAAATCTGGCTATGATAGGACAGTTATAGTTTTGTGGTTTGCTTTGGAACAATGAGCTAGAAAGGCAGGGTGGTAAGTTGGGTATTGCAATACAATTTGTTTTAATGTTATGTACAGTTGCTTGTGTATTTTTCAATTTTCATAATCTAACAAGAAGCAAAATAAGATTGAAAGGTATAATAACATTAAGAAGCTCCAACAGGAATCTACAAGAATGTTGGATCAGGTACACACAAGCATCAATATTTCGGTTAACCGGTCTATGTACATGTTTCTGTGACAGCGAATGAAGAAATAAATCTTACACTGGAGTTCACTGATCATCTTCCCTTCCACCACCACTACCTTCTTGGCCCGTTGACCCCGACCCTGACCCCGACTCAGACCTGTGTGAACCCGATGGGTTAATAATCAAATGTGGGCTCATGACTTGAGTTCCCGGTGTTGATGTTGATGTAAACAAGCTGTTAAATGGCCACGGAAATGTGACCGAATACCGCCTTGCATTGCCCGATTCACCACTCTCACTCCCGGGCCCGGTTAGCATGTTGACTCGACTCCCTGACTCTCGGTCTCGTTCGTGCTCACGCTTGAGTTTTGATTCATCAGAAGGCAACTGGTACCTACAAACCGGACATGTACTATGAAGATCTAACCATGTTATAATGCATACACCATGAAACCTATGTTTACATGGCATCTCTTTAGCCTCATTCCCGCCCTCGAAATCCTCCAAACAAACCGAACACTGAAACAAATTATCCAAATCCACCTTGATTTTAACCGTCGGCATGGTCTCCACCGCCTTCTTCTGGGCCGGTGGAGTCCCGTATCGGGCCGGACTGTTCTCTGCTAAATGCTGCAGCAGTAACTCCATGTCTGGCCCGACAAAGTAATCACCTATCGACCCCATCGGTTGGTTCTGTGGCGGGCCAGACATGGAGTTACTAAACGGGCTCCGGCCCGCACCAGCGCCCTGAACGATGATCCTTGGATTAAAAGGATTGATGACAACAACACGCTCGCTTTCACGCTCTCTTTCCCTGTCAGCATTACCATTACTAGTATTATCATCATCGTCATCATTATCATTATCATTATTATTTTCATTTATTATCCCGGTGCGGGTCCCGTGAACGAGTTGTAGGATGGTGGCGGGGCTGCGCCGTCTCTGCCTCATAACCGACTGCATTTCCCTATTTAACTCCGAACCACCGCCATCCGCGGGTTGATTAGCGGGCTGGATTTGACGGAATCTGCGGGCCTGGTTGTTTCGGGGAGGGTTCGGGTTGCTCATCAGTCGAAGCAAAATCGGGGCCAACAATGAGAGCGTGCGGTCGGATTCAGAATCCACCGCGTGGTGGTTGTGATTATTATTATTATTATTATTATTATTATTATTATTATTATTATTATTATTATTATTATTATCAGTACTCCTGGAAATATCCAATTCTTCGACGAATCCACCGTGACATAACGAGCATTTAATCGTTTCAACCTCCATGATGGTCTCGACTGCCCTGGAACATTCATAACACCAGTATCCCGTTGATTGACTCCCTTCTTCCATCTGCATTCATCAATAATATTATTATTTTTATTACACGAACGAACTGATTTTCTTATTCGTGTTCGTTCGTTCATACAAACGTGTGACAAACATAAATAAATATATTAAAGTGATGAATGCTATTAGATAATTAAAAAAGTTAAGTCTAATACAATACAAGCGTTAAAACACCCTATCCAAATCATCAAAGCCATCCTTGGTATAAAAATCAACATTTAATTTAAAATTTTAAAACTAAACGGTTCTAAATATGAAAATCAGATTATTCATTTGAAATTAATATTAGTAAGTTGAATGGATATTTACATACGTAACCGAAGAAACAAACAGATATAAATAAACGAACATTGATATAAATGAACGAACATAATAGTAATAATAATAATGTAAACCTGATATGGTCCCAAGAAATGAAAATGGTGGGTGGTGGTGGTTGTTCTTGGGATGGGATGGGATGGGATGGGATGGGATGTTGTGTCCCCCTCTTTTGGTTTGGTTTGTGAAATGGAGGGAGGGGTTTGTGTCTGTCTGGTTGAAGATGGAAACGCTAATTTTGTACATAAAATGGGAGCGGTAGAAATCACACAATCATATTTAAATTTTGTACACTAAATCTGGACCACGTGGCATGTATAATATAGACATATGAGAACATGTTTATTTAACCGGCTGAGGTTATAGATAGGGCTTTTCTCGAGTTGTATTTAAGTTGTGAAAATGTTAAATGGGTTGTATAGAGGCTGATATCCTGTAATAAAGTTAACGGGTTCAACGGATTGTATAGATAGAGTTGGTAAATTACATATACTATAACTTTGTATGTGGTTGATCTTTTTGACTTTATAATGACATGAAACGAAATGTATTGTTAAATGGGTTGGACATGTCAACCCAACAATGGTTTGTTTGCTAAATGTTCTAGACTCGTCTTACCAAACTTGCTTATTTTTATATTATTGGGTACATTCATGATCTTATATTATATCAAGAACTATCATCATATCTTACATTAGGGGTGTTCAGCAATCGGTTTAAAACATTCGGCCGGCCGGCTTCAAAATTTTCAAATCGTAATGAACGGTTTGGCTTGTGGTTTTTATTGAAAACCGGCCGTAAAAAGCCGGACCGGACCGTAGGATTTATTTATATATAAATTTTATATTTTGATATTAGATTTATATAATTATTTATAATATATCATATGTTTTAAAAATTGGGCTTCTTGTCTTAGCCCACTATAAGATGCTAGTGTGTAATTTAGCCAACTTTACTAAAAGTCCAGTATCCCGTCATGTTCTAGGCTAGAGATGCACAAAAAAACCGGGTCCGGACCCGACCCAACGGTTCCTACCCGGAACCGGACCCGATCCTACCCTACCCGCGGGTATGGACAGGGTATTGGGTTTCCCTCTAAAACTGGAACCAGAACTGGTGGAACCGGTTCCACCAATACCCGGTCAAAAACCCGGCTGTACCCTACCCGAAACCCGAAAAAAAACCCGACGGAACCGGTCAAATACCTGACTATACCCGGAACCGGTTCCTACCCGGACCCGATTTTGACTTTTGTTGACTATACCCGGTTCCGATTCCTAAGAATACCCGGTTTGTGCACCTCTATTCTAGGCTTAAATTCTGGACAATATGATTAATTATGGGGAACTTGCATTTTGGTTATTTTATTTTTGGACAGCTTGAAATCTGAACTTGTGAGTTAGAGTTTAAGTTTTTGACAATAACATATTAATGCCTATACCGTGAAACCGGCCGGAGCCAAACCATTAGTAACGGTTCGGTTTTTATTTTCAACGGTTTGGCTTCGGTTTTTGATTAGAAAAAACCGTACTAACGGTTTGGCTTACGGTTTGACCCAAAAAACCGTCAAAACCGGACCATAAACACCCCTATCTTACATATTAGATTAAAAAAACATATTATAGAAGATTATACTTAAATAAATATATGAAATAACCATTAAAAAACAACCAAACGATTTACAATGAAGTGGCAGGTAAGCGAGCAACAAGCTGCGTCGCAACCCCCTTTTGGATAGCAAATCCAATTCTACTAAAAACAAAGTTTTGGCTCTTATGGGCCGATAAATTACTATGCTCGACTTTCTGAACTCTGTTCAGAAGGTGCACAGCATCCGGAGCTAAGACACCAAATGTGTCAAAGGCGAAGGGGATAAACACGTGTTGATCCTCCAACCAAGCTTTCTCGTGTTTAACAACCTTGCCCGATGCCACCTTCAATGCTGTCTGGCCTGCTACAAAACCATTTTCCCTAAGATCAACAAGAGGGGACACTCCTGTGAGATCCATACAAGCGTGTTTACCCCCTACCCACCCAAAAACAAGAATATCGGCCGGTCGTAAAGTAGATCTTCCTTCAAGAGGATCCGTAAAAAAGTTTACGGGGCCTCCTTTTTAAGATTATACTTAAAATTGTTATATACGTTATCAAGATACTTATCTGTATAACTATATCATTTATTATAAAAAAAATTGGATGACTTTATTCCCTTGGAATTTTTTAAAGACGAAAACATGCTTGTAACTTAACATAAGATGTAACATGTCATATTTTTTCTCAAAAAACACCGATCGAAAGCAAACTTTTTTTTTGAAGCAAATTAGGACAAAATTTGTTATTCAAGAATAGATTTGGGCTTGATTAGCTCAGAAATGAAACCTTAGGGGCTGTTGAGAAAACGCCAATACTGAAAAAAAAAAGGTGTAAAAATCAGGTGACCGAGAAACGAAGGTGGAGAAGATGATCAGCGGCGATGATGTTAACGGCGGCGAGGGGACGGCGGAGAATCAGCAGGTAGAGAAGGCGTGGCTTAGCTACATTTCAGAAGATCTGCCTCGTACGGTTCAGGAATCCGCCGATTCAGCCCTTCGCTCCGCCCGCTCGTTGCAGCACACCTCCTCCACTCAAGTTCGATCTCTTCAGGTTATTTATTTCTTTATCTGCTTATTCGCGTGTGTTTACAGCTTTCCGTTTATTATTTTGAAACGGCTAAGACCTGCTTGTTTGGGAATTAGGGATAGCCTATATAGACTTAAACACCATTATTTATATTCAGATTCAATTCGATTCAATACACTGTTATTCAATAACATGATTTCAATTTTAATTTTAAATTTGCAAACACCTGTTTATTTGACAAACTATTTTAAGTTAGAACAAGCCTTCACTAGGAGAACACCTTTGTCCACATACTTATTTGACTTAATGACAAACATCTGAGGCTTCATCCGTCATCACAACTCGGATAGTGTCTTTCTATGCTGTTTTAAATGATCATGTAAGGATTTTAATGTATTATCAGTGACGGTGCACCGTTTATCTGAAAGGTTCTAGTTAAGAGAATCAAAGGCTTTTGTGAAACCTACTTTGAAGATTAGAAGGTGTTTGCTCAACTTTGAAGATTAGGCTTTTATGTAACAGCATGACATTCAGATTCAACACACTGTTGCTCATCAAAGTTTGATTACACTCGCTAGTTATTCAATAAAATGATTTGAATTTGAATATCATAAGCTAAGCACCTATTTGAAGTTTACAAGTTGTTTGTTCAACTTTTTAGCTCAGACGGCTAATTAATTTGTTGTAAGAAGGGCTGCCCATAATCTGCCTATTCTTAACATATGCTGAGTGTGTGCAGCAGTGCGGTTATTAATAGGATGGATGTTTATCTGCAAGAATTTGATGTGTTGCAAAAAATGTGTTCTATTAGAGGTTATAGGGATTTAATCGATAATCTAAATTTGGAAATGTGATATACATTGAACTTTTCGTATGTGTGTTGCGTTTATGCTTGTCTGTCTCTTTGCATATTACTCCAGTGAGCCTTGTTTCATCTGCACAATGATTGCTTTAGTCATTGATCATCTAGAATCTAATCTAAGGCTCTCAGCTAGTATTAAGCTTGATGTTTTTCTATTGAATAATAACCTTTCTCTTAGATATTTATTCGTCTCCCCCAACTAGTTTATTTAAGGTCATTTCATATCATTTGAATGAGTTGTTATTGTGATCGGTAGTTGTATAAATATGCAACCTTTTTACCAAGTAAAATGTAAAGACAAAGCTTTAAATGTGTTCCACTGTATGCATCCATAACTCCCTCTATGTATGTGCCGGATGCATTCTTTTTCATTTTAACTTTTTGTGTTAATTATTTTTTTAGCTTCCATTTTCTTTTACATGCATGCTGTGCTGTTGTGATTTCTAATCCTTTATATATTCTTAAACATGGTAAGATTCTTTTAACTTGTTTAAGTTTTATAGCTCATGTTTATCTTTTCAGGATCATCTACTTCAATACACATCACAATATAAGAATTATGAAGATTTAGTCTTCAGTAAAATCAAAGGTGACTTTTTATCTGAATTTGCTTTTAAACAACGAATTACTTTCTGTTATTTTCCATTGCAAACGTTTCCTGAATTTTTTCTCACTTGGCCTTTTTTGGTCATCTGTCATCCTTCTCTCATACTTTTTGTGTTAACAGATCAAGTCAAAGTTGCAAGAGAACATTCAACTTTGTCTGCCGGTGTTGCAATTACAGCCGGTCTTCTCCTAATGCGAGGTGACCAAAAAGTTCTTTTTTTCTTTTTCCGTCTTTAACTTGTTACATAAGGGTAGCACTGCTTATCGTTCTTTTCTATAAAAGTAAAGCTAAAAGTCAATTTTTCCAACATAAAGTTATATTTATGTCAACCAAAAGCCAGTTTTTTCAATTAGCACCTGAAAGTATGATTCAATTTTCTGAAACCTAAAAGTAGTGTGATGCAATGTAGAGTAAGATTTTGCATCTTTTGAGGTCTTTGTTAAACGTGTTGGTTCTAGTTCAAATGCAAATATCATTATTTTGTGTATTTATTATATCCCTTGATTTCTTGCACACAGGCCCTAGAAGGTTCTTGTTTCGTCGTACATTGGGTCGATTTCAGACTGAGGAGGTATTTTATACTGGCATATTATTAGAGGTTGCATGATGAGTCAAACGGGGTTGGGTTGAAATGGGTCTTTTTTCATACAAGTCAAATTGGGTCGGGCCGGGTTGATCCACGAAGGCCTTTTTTTGTTCGTCGTTTAGTTTTTCTAAAGATTGTTAATGCTTTGATTGTTATTGCAAAAAAAATATTATTACAATAATAATAATAATAATCTAAATCTTTGAATATTGTTGCATTAGAAATAGACATATGTTGACTTTCAACTTGTTCGATTATTTCCATTTCAAGTATTAGTTTTTTGTTTCACTAGTTTGATATAAAACACAACCCAAATCAACTCATTCACTAGTAAATGGTTGAAATTGTCCTTGCTACGTAAGATCCATCAGCGTTTCAAATATGGCCAATTTAATATTGTGTCTTTCTTCTGAAATGTTTATTTGTTATGATTTATATTCAGGCACGGATTGTGAAAGCTGCAAACAACGTACATGATTTAACAGTTTCGGTTCAGTTAATGAAGAAAGAGAGTGAAAAGCTACTTGAAAGGGCTGCTCTTGCTGAGAAAGGGATGACATATGGCTATAGTGAACTAAGGTATTCTCAAATCTCATGAAAATTTCAAGAATTTTCACTTTGTAATGTTTATCTCACGCAATAATAATCTTGCAAACTATTTAATTTTGTAGGAGTACTGGAGGTCAGATTAAAAGTCTTGCTAAGTCGGCTCACAAGGTTGAATGCCAAGCCAACGGTAAGATTATTACCCCACTGAAAAGTGATTGGTGTGACCTAAGCAATTAACTTTATAATGGACATCCAAACACCTGGTAAAATAAAGTTTTGTGTTTGCAAGAAATATGTGGTTACCTGATATCTTTTGCTCTTTGAACAGATCTCGTGGAGGATTTGCGAGAAATTCCTGGTCGAGATGCTTTGCGACTGCGAGGAGAGGTAAATCCATCACTAAAACATCTTAACTGTGTAAAAGTTGATCACAAAATGACAACATATTTATGAAATTGGCTTCTAAATCCCGGGTTCCACTTTTATCGTTCAGGTTGCTAATATGGCATCAACTCTAAAAGATGAGAGACTTGCTATGAACAAAAGGATAGCGAAAATATCCGAATTGGGGATTCGCATATAATTCAGTTCGCGATTATGTTGCGTCATTATTTCAACATTTGGACTCACCAAGATTCTCTCATGGTTATTTGCATCTTTGTTTCGGGAAATGAAACTGACGCTTCATAGCTTGTAAGTTCTGAGTTTGTTTTGATCGATATTTAGTGGTGTTAATAATGGCTTGCTGATATACATTCAGTCTTGCTTACAAATCTTAAACAACTATACATGCCATTATTTTTGCTTCCCTTAATCTTGTTATAAGATTTTAATATTTTATGACACTCAAAATGAAAATGGTCAGATAAAAAACCATACCACTCTGAATCCAAGTGAGAATTGTTACAAATAAACAATTTTGAGGGAAACTATCACATACATCAAGTCAATCTTCATCTTATAAGACATATAATGGGTGTTGACGGTTCAGCTTGACGGGTTTTAATGACGTTTCTAGGTTCAACTGGTTTCTAGTTCGAACCGCTAGCTATTCAGTTTGGTCAGTGTTCAAAGGTTTATGAATCCCCTATTCATAGCCTTCCTCAAATGTAATGAAACTTGTCTATATGCACACGCATACATGGGTGCATTCAATCATCATCATCATCATCATCATCATCATCATCATCATCATCGTACTCAGTATATCCCACCAATAGCAAAGCTATGGTAGGGTCTGAGGAGGGTAAGATGTAGACAGCCTTATCTCTACTCCATAGAAATAGAGAGGCTGCTTCCAGTGAGACCCCCGGCTCGATAGTGGTTTTGCATCAAGCCTTGGACTAAAGGCACATAACACTCAACCATCAGGACCCTAGCCGATTGGTGCATGTACCTTGTCTTTCGGCTATCAACGCCACCACATGATGCCTGATTAACCTTCCACCGCTTTTAACGCTATTTTCACAAAATTCGTAAAATAATGTCAAAAATAGTGCAACTTCACTTTTGCCCACCCAAGGGCCCACACATATATACATTATATGCACGCACCGCAAACAGGCGTAAACACTTGTACGCAGTGCTAATCATATATCGTATACTGTTTAATCACTTCTACATGGATAAACTCCATATATCCGGATACAAAAATCATGAAATGATGTGTTTAGATATAAATACTTGTCACCTCCATTTGTCTATTTAACATGGACAAAACTTCAAATATCCTCTCAGATTGAGGATGTGAACTATTTCCAGAAACAAACTCATGAACTCTACGATTTAACTCTACACAACTCGAACCCGAAACCTTCTTCACACCACTCTCTCTCATCACTTTCCTCGTTAATCCAGACTTATTCCAGTGACCCACAGAAGCATATACATTCGACAGAAGCAAAAAGTTCCCACTGTTATGCGGCTCGAATTTGATCAAATGCTGAATCGCTAGTTGACCAAGTTCAACATTCCCATAAAGTCTAGAAGCTGCAAGAAGCGAACCCCAAATAGCCGCATTCGGTTCAAAAGGCATGCGGTTTAGTAACTCTTGTGCCTCTAATAAGCATCCGGCTCGACCCAATAGGTCAATCATGCAACCATAATGCTCGATTCTTGGTTCAATCCCGTATTTTGTAAATAAGTGGCTGAAACACCAACGCCCCGGTCCCACCAACCCACCATGGCTACAAGCAGACAGGACCGCGATAAGTGTAACATCATTTGGTTTAGCACGCGCTTTTTCCATTCTTGTAAACATATCAAGAGCTTCTTTTCCAAGCCCGTGTAAAGCCAATCCGGATATGACAGCTGTCCAAGTTACAACACATCTATCTTTCATGGATTCAAACACTTCAATTGCTTTCTTTATGTTACCTGATTTTGCATACATATCAATAAGTGTGTTATTAAGAGAGATACTTCTATGTAACCTATGTTTATTTATGTAATGAATCCGTTCACCAAGCTCCAACGCACCCAACTGAGCACAAGCCGAGAGTGCAGCCACCATCGTGACCTCATCAGGACGCACACCATCAATTTGCATTTTATTAAAAGCATCAATCGCTTCAGATGCCTTGTTCGCTTGAGCATATCCCGAAATCAAAGCAGTCCAAGAAACCACATTTCTCTCGGGCATGACCTCAAACAACGCACGACCCATCTCGACCTCACCAGCCTTGTAATACCCAGAGACCATCGCATTCCACGTCGCCAAGTCTCTCACAAGCATTTCATCAAACACCTTGCGCGCATCACAAACACACCCACAATAACCATACATTCTCACCAACTCCACTCCTACATGAACACAACCATCAAACCCATAACCAATTGCTTGACAATGAACCCCTTGCCCCAAACTTAATCCCCGTCTACCCGACCGAACCACACCCTTTAATAAAAATGGAATTGTATAACAATCGGGTTTCAATTGAACTAATCGAGCTTCATTGTAAATAAAGATTGCATCTTTAATGTGGGAATTGCTCGACAGAGCCTTGATGATGGTGTTGCAAAGGTATATATTCTTGTATGTCTTGTGGGTAAATACTGAGATCGCATGGTCTATTAGACCCGTGTTGGAACAAGCGTCAATTAAGCTACTGAGAATGAGAGTGTCTTGGTCCAGAGCTCGAATAAGCATGAACCCATGAGCTTGATATACGTGATTCTTGCTGTGGCATTGGTTTAACAGTGAAGAGATGATATCGGTTGTTGATTGTGAGTTCAGTGCCGGTTTTATTCGAGACAGCATTTGAGTGAAATGGAGGGAAGAATAATATGATGGCGTCAATCTTTAAATCCTTTATCAGGTGTCGGTCATGTTAGGTTGGTGGGTCGTCGGTTTGCAGGTTGACTGGTTAAATTATTCAACCGAGCATGACATATATTCTATTCGTTTAAAGAGCATCAACCCACACACTCCGGGTCGTCGGTTTACAGGTTGACTGGTTAAATTATTCAACTGAACATGACCTATATTTCTATTCGTTTAAAGAACATCAATCCACACACTTGCATAATTAAAATTAGGCTCCGCAAATGTTACCTATTTGGGTCTTAGGGTGAGTTTGGAATTGCTTCTTTAAGTCCAAGGGGACTTTTAACTTTTTTGAAAATGAATTTTAGAAAAAAAGTGTTTGGATTAACTTATAAGCAAAAGTTATTTTTTTTAAGTGTTGGACTTAACTTATCAATGTAAAATGACTAAAAATGACATTTTTCTATAAACACCAATTATATGAGAATTAACGAATTTAGAATTGAATTGTACAAACCTGATGGAGGGACAAGCAGAGATGAGGAAGAGGCTGGTGGAAGGGACATACGGATAAGAGGAGAAGCTAGTGGCAGGTACTGTGCTAGGGGGTAGGCATGGGTGTTTTATGATCGATGAGAGGTAGGCAGTGTGTAGTTGAGAGCTGCAATCTATGATGGCAGGGGTGTAGGTGAGAAGGGTATGATGAATATTACTCCTCTTCATGAAACTATTAGTTCATAAAGTTAAAACGTCTTGACTTTGAAAAAAAAACTCATTTTTACACTTGCAAGGAAGTTAAAATGCAAAAGAACTTTTGTGTTACCCAACACCTTTTAACTTTATTAACTTCTCCTAATAATATGTCAAAGGAGAGTAGAATAAGGAATTCCAAACACCACCTTAATAATAATCTTGTGGGTTGTTTTGGGTTTATGTAAAATGTTTAGTGGTCAAAATTGGCC
Source organism: Bidens hawaiensis (assembly GCF_021521415.1). Classification (NCBI taxonomy): domain Eukaryota; kingdom Viridiplantae; phylum Streptophyta; class Magnoliopsida; order Asterales; family Asteraceae; genus Bidens; species Bidens hawaiensis. Next base: position 116,859 of record NW_027494410.1, on the reverse strand, counting down.
AAACTAAAAGAATAAAGAAGTTGGAAATTTGAAATGGGACATAACGGGTCAAGGTTGAAAAAGGGTTGAAGTTTTGATTGGTTCACTATTAAAGCAAATTATCCGACGCTGATAAGCGGAAAATGGGTAACCAATCGCTGGTACGCGTGTAACGTTTAACCTCACGTCGTTACGCATTTTTATAATACATAGTTAATCGCCATTAAAAAAATTAACCTATCTTGATCTAAACTCAGCCTAACCTTCTTTGTTGCACCTGAACACCTGTTGAATATCTCAGTTTTAGGCGTTCTGTCACATTCAAGGTTTGTTTGTAATTTGTATAATTAAAATCTACTTGATTTTGGATCCATGCAATTTTTCATCATTATTGGGTAGTCGAAGCACATAGTTGTATTTTGGCACATGGTAAAGCTATTCCACCAAAGTTAGGGATCAAAAAATGTGTGAATATTCTTATATTCATATGTACAAAAAATAAAAATTAAATATCTATTGTGTATGTACTTATATTCGCAATTTGTTTAAAATTACTAATTAAGCATGTGCGAAAGTCGTTTATTATTAAAAAAAGATACTCAACCTTGAATACAACTATGTTTTCATAAATATTATGTCTGAATGTTCAAAAAATAAAGCTAATTGTGTATTTAGAAGTTAGGAAGACAAAAAAAAAAGAGTTAACCAACAAACTTAATTAAGAAAAAAAAGTTAAATAATAAATAAAAAATTTAATTAAAAACAAACATAAATACAAATGTCAATTTTCCATTAGAAAATGATTTTTTTAAACCCACTTATAATACATATGAAGACTCAAGTTCGATCTTTAATTGGATGGATGTTAGCAATGAAAGATTTGAGCTAGCCTTAAGAGGTTGTCAATTCGAATCCCGAGGCCACCCGGGTTTTAGTCCCACCATGTGTTACACCAGAGAGTCTTGCTCTTGTGGTGGCACGATTGTCAAGTGGTAGCCGAAGATATGATTTCTTGAGGAACGCTAAGCCAAACTCTGAATTTAGCGTGACCTGGCAAGGCAATATAGTTTAACCAGAGCGTGTCAATAGTACTCTCCGAATTGAAAGTAATAGAATATGTTATATTTATAAGACATTTGATTATATATTGTGTTAGTTATAATTTATATTCCTTCCATAGATAGTCACAATATTGTAAATATATATTTGATGATGAATGCGAAGGAGGCAAGGATTCTATTGTGATTTTTATCTCTATTGTGATTATTGTGTTAGTTATAATTTATATTCCTTCCGTAGATATCACAATATTGTAAATATATATTTGATATGAATGCGAAGGAGGCAAAGATTCTATTGTGATTATTATCTCTTACGGAAAGACATGGTGACCTACCAAAAAAAAAATCTTGCGGTTCTTAAAATATACCCAAATTAAGACACAAATGTGACGACGTCTAATGACGTAAGCAACTACGTAATATTTTTTCTCGTGCTACTTGTGTATAAGTTAAAATCCGGAAACGTCAACACGTCATCGTCAGCAATTGCTGATAGAAGCCGCCACTGGCCATTCAAAAAAGGCAGAAGCTGCCATGATGTCATGCCCATGAAGTCAAAGTCAAGAGACCATGAATCTAAGTAAGATAACGTTAAAACACTATGCCTACTTAAGCATTTGGCTTGAAGAGTGTATAAAGTTACTCACGAATGTGATTTAATAGAGTTTAGGCTTTGTTTATTTACATACTATGCATTTGACATTTTAACCTATTCAAACACCCCTTATCAAATACAAGTAACATAAAACAAATTAAAACATGTTTTTATGTTAAATAGAAAATATTGATCGTTAAGAATTTGGATGATAGTTTTTGAACTTTTTATTAATTGTCCAGCATTTAATGACGAGTCATATAAGTAAAACAGTGAAGAGGTAGGTCCCAGCAGAGCCCAGTTGGACCCGCAAGACTCACCTCAAAAAGGGACGTCTGCGCAGTTGAACCCGCAAGACTCACCTTCAACAGGGACGTCTGCGCAAAGGCTAAACTCGCAAGACTCACCTTGAAGAGAGACGTCTGCGCAGAAACCAACTGGATCCGCAGGACCCACCATGCTCAGAGACGTGACGTCCTTACGCGCAGTACGCAAGCTGTTCCCGCAGGAAAAGCCTCCCAATGGTCGACGTACTCCGCCTGTTCCCGCAGCAACGGATACTAGCCATCAGGGAAGGCTACCCGCGCAGCAAGGCTACACGCACAAGGCACTTAACTCTTAAATAATTCAGTAATGTCACCTGAAGAAGGAGTGAGCAAGCCGGGAATACTCCCGCACAAAGCCGGGAAAACTCTCGCCCAAATAAGCCAGTCTGTACGCTACTAGAGGATCTTTTGTACTGTACCTGACGAGGTATGGACAAAAGATCTGACTAAAGCTGCGACAGCTCACTGACAACAGTACAACGAGCAGCACGCTCTATTACTTAATTTCACTATCAGCCGCTGCCTACTCACCAACCTGTCGTAGCACGTGCATAGCCTGCAGTTGGTGGAAAAGGAATAGTACACAGCCGGCCTGGTCACTATCAGCCGCTGCCTACCCACCAACCACCAACATGGCATGTGCGTAGCCCACAGTTGGCAGAACATGAATACTATTCAGCCGGCTGTACCTTCTTGGAAACCTACCTTCGGCTATAAATACTCCAACACCTTGGAATGGTATGGACACATTATCTTACATTATCTGATATCTCATTATCTTATCTTCTCTAGCAATCTCTTAATATACACTTATATTCAAAAGCAATCTAGTCTGATTCTCACGCCGGAGGGTGGTCACAAGGAGGTACCCCCCCTCTTCTCAGTGACGAGCTCACGGTGTCTGTTTTGCAGGTCATCAGAAGAACCATCTTTGCCGGACCTAGCCCCTCGTGGGAAACATCTATTTAACCCCCAGATTATCCGTAATCTGCCCGGGATCAATTAGTGTTTCTTCAAACAGAAAACATTATTTGTCTTCATTAAATTTTATGACACTACATATATTGTAAACTCTTTATATTTGTCTGCTTTAATAGAATCATCAACTTTTATTTTTGTTAAATGATACTTTTGAAAGTGTGTGCTCGAGGTTTAAGACGGCTATAGAGGTTTTCAACGTTCATATTAGCTGTAATTTATGTGTGGACGTGGTGATCTTAAGATGAATCGAAGTGAAATGAGAGACTTTGATAATTGAAGAGCTGAGGTGAAAGTTGATGTTTGAAAGAGCCAGATAGGAGCCAATATACTATTACTTACATGTGTGTATTTCATAATTACACTTAATATATTAATTACTTTTAAAATAGTAAATGTTATGTAAAAACTCCTTTATTTAGTCCTAATAATCATTTTAAAGGTCAAGTTATTCTACAAACGACGACAAAAATAAGAAGAATTTGTAGTCATATAAAAAACCCTCTCAAAAAATTAATTAAAAAATCATAACTCAAAATTTAATAAAAAAAATAAAATAAATAAAAACACGAAAATGTTTCCACCGTTTTCTTCGTTCTTAAAAAAAATGTTGAGGGAAAAAGATTTATTGTGTTTTTTTGTTTATCATTGTGTTTTATGTTTATTTTCGTCATTGATTATGTCTTTTTTCCTTGACATTGTGTCTTTTTTTCTTGATATTATGCTATATACTCAACATTGTATTATATTTTGTTCGGATTGTGTTATATTTTGTGCTCTATTGTGTCTTTTCAGCATTTTTTTTAACGGGAATGACAGATAAATATCTTAGTTTTTCTAAATTTTTTCGGTTTCTATTTATATTTTGATTTATGATTTTTTTTATTATTTTTTAAATATTTTTAAAGAGTTTTTACGTAATCACAAATCCTTCTCACGCTTCGAATTTTTATATCCCGATGTTTAACTTTTCTCTCATTTAAATCATACAAAAACCATATCTTAATGATATAAATTAAATTTGTGGTTATTCCGCCCGTTACGTAGTTGATGGCATATGCACCCTTTACCTGGTGGAGTATTTATTATTTGGGAAGTAGAAATGGATCTTTGAAAGTCAAAAGATTCCTAAAATCTTATACCGGGAACGAGGATGCAGACTTGGTAATGGTGGGCGGGACCAATTTTTAGAAGTTTCATAAATATCCCTCATCTCATTTTATAACTAAAGTTCTTTGTATTATTCACCACTAGCTTAAAGTTTTATTTTTGTCACTTAGTAGCACAAATTTCTAGAAAGTCCTCGCCCACCCACACTATAAGGCTGAGGGGTGTGGGGGGCGCGAGAGGGGGCGTGAGTGGGGGCGCCATCCAATAATATTGTGACGTGTGGCAGAGAGAGAAACTTGATAAGATGGGTATTGGTAGTGGTGATAGCGCCCCGGGGCATGGTGTGGAGGGGCGCGAGAGGGGGCGCGAGCGGTTTTTTTTTTTTTTTTATAAATGTATTAAAAAAACGTATTATTAAAAACAAAACATTAATTAAAAATCTATTAACATGAAAACTAATTAGAAGATAGTTTTTACGATTTGATTTCAATTTTTTGTTAATTAAAAATCTATTAACATAAAAACAATTTTTTTTTTTTAATATAATATTGAGCCCAACGGCTCTATTCCGGAATCCCATGCATCATCACGCCATTCCCAGCCGCTACCCAGCCCGCGCCTGCCTCGTTTTCCGCTCTCGCGCCCCTCTCGCGCCCCTCTCGCGCCCCGGTGGTGTGGCTCTCGCGCCCCGGGGCGCTAGCGAACGCCCTCACGCGCCCTGACTAGCGCTCCGCACCCCTCAGCCTAATAAACACTAGAAAATATACGCGGTCATTTAACGCATCTGTTTCAAGTCTAATCAAATTAGACAAGTAGATTTGTTAACTTAAAACGAGTTTGTTAACCTCCCATGGCTATTGTTTCTCTCGAACACCATCTCACTATCAACAGTCACCACCATCACAGGCATGAACACACTCGTCACCACAACCAACAACGCCGCTGTCACCAACCTCCATCTCTACCACCATCCATATTGCCTATGTTGCATCTGGTTCTATCCTGACACCATACTGCTGCCACCACCACCACGACACCACCGTTACCGAATTTACTCGGCGCCACTAGATGTTCTTATAACACAACGGGTGAACCTATATTTGTTTTCTTTAAAACAACTCATTTTGATCAAAGCCTAACTGTTACTTAAAAAGAAGTCCATTCAACCCATATCAATGTTACTTCAAGCCTGTCATGACCAAGGTACATAGACTTCATGCTTATTTCTATCTCATAAGCAAGCCTAAGAAGAGGTTTCTCTTCTCATCTATAACCATATGTCCTCAAATGCTTTTTTTAAAGGACTTATATATAAAAATTTAAAACTAACGACTAGCAAGAAACTAGTTTGAAAAAAATTACAAATGCATTATTTGGTTCAAAACCACTCCATTTAACTAATTTGCCTTACAACTTCTACATAATCAGGAAAAAAAAAGAATACTAACGTTATCACGATAGCTTCCACCAAGGCCCAACGTCATCACAGTAGCTTCCACCAAGCGCTTGTTGTCATCATTCAACTTCAAATCTACATTATAAGCTTATAAAATAACCGGCTATCCCAAACTAGACAGAATTAAATCCATAAATTTTTTTAAAATAGGCGTATTTTAAAATAAGCTGCTATTTGCAATGACGGATTGCTTATTTCACTTCCACCTAAACCGCTATTAGGATTAGCGGATTAACCTATTTCCTTTTTTTTTTACCAACCCATTAGCCTAATTGTTTATTCTAAAATACACATATTTTAAAAAAATTTTCATTAAATCCAACCATTTAGCAACCACATTCCAACCTATTTAAGCAATAACGCAATCAATTATGGTGACAATCACATTACGATTAACATAACTAGAAAAAAAGAAAAAAGGGGGAAAAACAATAGACAATAACACTTAAAAAAAAATATGTGTGTTTTTAGATTGTTTCCTTAAAACATATTTGCACATGTCTAGTTTCATAGAAGCTTCTTCATGTCGATGCCTCTGTATTTCCTCTGTCATCCATCAAACCCACCCCACAACATATTAATAATATCCAAATCAATTCGTATAAAACCCAACCATGGAGCTCAATTTAGTTCAATTCATCAAATAACGTATTCCATTCAGCTCAGTTTAGTTCAATTCACACTATAATATGCGATCGCCGTCAAAATCCGTATCAGTATCAAAAAGAGTTACAGATGCTGAATCGGACCTCAATTTACCTCCCGGATTCCGATTTCACCCGACAGACGAAGAACTCATTGTTCATTACCTCCGCCCCAAATCCCAATCCACGCCGGTTCCTCCACCGCCGCCGTTGATCTCTACAAACACAATCCATGGTACCTTCCTCGTACGTTTTCTCAAACCCTATAGCCTCACCTGATTACCCCTAATTTACCACTAACTAGTCATTTCAGAACTCAGTCATTAAAACTCGGGTGGCGCGTTAACGCGAATAAATTCGTTAAATTAAAATATACTTAGAAACAAAAAAAAAACTTATCAGTTACTAAGATTATTCGGTCAATAAAACTTGGGTGTTAAAATCCGAGCGGTAATACCTAGACGTTGATAAAACCGGAGAGCTATAGTCTTGGTACTAAACAAAATACATATAAAATTGGTGTGGCACAATGGGGGCTACGGCATCAAGATTCTTATTTATTCTATAGTAATAATAATAATTTTTGCTCTAATTTTGCCCTAATTTTATGCAGAAATGGCTTTCTTTGGAACAAAAGAATGGTATTTTTTTACAACGAGGGACCGGAAATACCCGAACGGGTCGAGACCAAACCGGACTGCAGGAAACGGGTACTGGAAAGCAACTGGAGCGGATAAGCCCATCAAGTTAAAGTCTGACCCGGATACGATAATAGGGATTAAAAAAGCTTTGGTTTTTTATGCGGGAAAAGGGGTTAAAGGAATCAAGACTAACTGGATCATGCATGAATATAGACTTGTCATGCCAAATTCTACCACAGTTTCCAGGGTGAGTTTTTAGTTATTTAGTGATGTTTTCATAACCAGACTGGATAACGGATTAGTCGTTTTCTGGTCCATCGGTCAGACCAGGTTTAAAAACCAGATGATGTCAAATACTAAATGAATTTAAACTATATATATATATACATATAAAAAATGCAAAACATAATGTGAAAATTTTGTTGTTTTTTATATGAATTTACAATTTTAATAATATATTAATACACGCTGAATAAAATATGAACTATGAAGTGTTGAGTGAAAGTGAGTTATAAAATAGACTTTATAGGGAAAAAGAAATAGAAGATGGAAGTCTGGTCTGATCTGATCTTTAACCAGCAATTCAAATGGGAAACGGCTAAATAGGCTTAAACGGGCTCTATGCCCGGTTCTCAGTCTGACCGGCTGGTCTGGTCCGGTTGTGAAAACAGTGGCGTTAACTGTTTCATATTTCATTGATTTGATTTATATAAATATTCAAAAAGATGCTCAGTTGGTTAATTTCTGTTTGCAGCTTGATGATTGGGTTCTATGTCGTTTGTACAACAAGAAAAACGACCCGACAGAGATGATCGTGCTGGAAGATAACAACATTCATCATAATCAATTAGATGATTTGCAAAAAGAGAATAGTTGTAGTAACAACAATGACAGCTTTGATTCATTTGAACATTCAGATGGTGAATCTTTGACTAAAGTCAAAGGTACAAGTGAGCAAATGAACATGGGATTAACGAAAACTCAGGATGTTGATGGTGGGAATGACTGGCTTGAGTGTTTGAGTTTGGAAGATTTGCACCATTGTTTGGAAGCAATGCCTCCTAATCACGAGCCGCCAATCGGTTATGATCCAAACCAACAGCATTTTTCTAGTTGGATTTGATTATACTAGGATGGGAATTATGAGTAGTATCTGATCCATAGGTTTAGAGATTATGAAAGATTTGATTCATTCCATTTATGTATTCTTTGAATGAACTTCATTGGCAAATATTGAAGCAAAATGTGTAGTTTGATTTCTTTTTACCTTAAATAGAAACAGGACAAACAAGTCTGATTTTTGCATCTTCTTTAGTCTTTAGTTGTTGTATGGTTTAATTAAAGGCTTTTTTTAGCTCAGGTTTTTTCTTTCGTCAGGCTTGAGCTTAATACTTCAACTTGTTAAGATAAACAAGTCAAGCTGAGCTGACATATTTAGCTACAAGCATAAGTCCAACATGTCTTGCGCGTCTTGGCTCAACTTGTTTACAACCCTATCCTATTTACGCTTTGCAATGCACAAAGAAATCTAGAGGTACCAATATCTGACACGACTAAAAACACATTATGAAAATAGTCAGACTTTGAGAGCTGGTAATTCTAAATCCTATAATAAACACCTGGGCTATTTGTTTGATTGTCTAACATGATTAATAAGCATATTATGGTCTGGTTGTGCTAAAACGGAAAGAGCTAGCTCGAGTAAAGTTAGAATAACTAAAGTTCAAAAACTATATCTTTGAATTGTGTATGGATCACTATTAGATCAATATTTCGATAGTACTCTCAAATCTTTAGTGTGATAAAACAGTAGTGAGAAGCATGTAAAACAAGGTGAATAACTAAAACCGAGATGAATATACAATAAATAATAAATTCTGAAAGTTAATTTTAAAGCGACCCATTATATGGGTAACTCAAAAGAACAAATAATGTAATTTAGTCCTCCTTTGACTTATATCTTTTGTAACTTTTATGGGTGTACACGCTTCGGTTGTTAGCGTTAACCAAATTAATCAATTGGTTTTAAGTTAATTTCTGTTGCTTTGCTACAACTACTGCAATTCTCCTTCATTTTCCCGTGTTTTAAATTTATACCCGTAATACGTCTTACAAAAAAGTGAGCAAATAATAGAAATTGGGTACCTGTTAAATTGGGTACCTGTTAAATACACGATAAGACCTGTTAAGCAAAAAATTGCAGTATGTGATTTTTTAATTTTTTTAAATAATTGAAATTAGTTGGCCAGGCTCTATCATATTCCCTTATTGGTATATGAAACTTAAAATTGTCTTATAGTCATGACATATAAAGTAGTTAAACGAGTCATATTCATGTTTGATACTTGTGTTCAGCGCGTCGCCGTATACCTGTGACACGAATTGCCAGCCCTAATAGAAAGATTTACTTATTTTATAGATACTTAGTGAAGAATCATACTACCAACATCTTAACTTTTATTATATTTTATTCTTTGTTCCTTCATTAAAATGACATATTACACCTGGTGTAAACATCTTGTTACCAAATGTTCTGTATCAACTTACAACAAATTTGCTCAATTTTCTTATCCCAATTCCCTTGTAACGATTTTGGACCGAATAAGTTTTCACTCGTCAAGCCACTATTGTGATTGATATACATTGCTCATGATACAAGTTTATTTTTTCAGGCTGCTAAAATTCTTGCAAATTTGATTATAACGGGCTCGGGAATTTTGATGAAGGGAATGGTTCAAGCATATCGCAAAGCGCTTCAAACTATATTTCCGATATCATATCTTATTTGTTGCCAATATGCATATCTCAAAGCACATATTTTTATTTGACTTTTGTGATAAAAAAAATTGCAGATGCCTCAAAATCGGGTGTTGCTCAAGAAGCGGAGCAGAATGTTGTACGTAGAGGAAGCTAAGTTATGACCGAACAAGAGGCTCGACAAATTCTTGGTGTTACCGAGCACTCACCGTGGGAGGAAATCGCGCAGGCTAGTAATCTTATTGAAGAAACACTAATTGACCCCGGGCAGATTACGGATAATCTGGGGGTTAAGTAGATGTTTCCCACGAGGGGTTAGGTCCGGCAAAGATGGTTGTTCTTCAGATGACCTGCAAAACAGACACCGTGAGCTCGTCACTGAGAAGGGGGGGGGGGTACCTCCTTGTGACCACCCTCCGGCGTGAGAATCAGACTAGATTGCTCTTGAATATAAGTGTATATTAAGAGATTGCTAGAGAAGATAAGATAATGAGATATCAGATAATGTAAGATAATGTGTCCATACCATTCCAAGGTGTTGGAGTATTTATAGCCGAAGGTAGGTTTCCAAGAAGGTACAGCCGGCTGAATAGTATTCCTGTTCTGCCAACTGTGGGCTACGCACATGCCATGCTGGTGGTTGGTGGGTAGGCAGCGGCTGATAGTGACCAGGCCGGCTGTGTACTATTCCTTTTCCACCAACTACAGGCTATGCACGTGCTACGACAGGTTGGTGAGTAGGCAGCGGCTGATAGTGAAATTAAGTAATAGAGCATGCTGCTCGTTGTACTGTTGTCAGTGAGCTGTCGCAGCTTTGGTCAGATCTTTTGTCCATACCTCGTCAGGTACAGTACAAAAGATCCTCTAGTAGCGTACGGACTGGCTTATTTGGGCGGGAGTTTTCCCGGCTTTGTGCGGGAGTATTCCCGGCTTGCTCACTCCTTCTTCAGGTGACATTACTGAATTATTTAAGAGTTAAGTGCCTTGTGCGTGTAGCCTTGCTGCGCGGGTAGCCTTCCCTGATGGCTAGTATCCGTAGCTGCGGGAACAGGCGGAGTACGTCGACCATTGGGAGGCTTTTTCTGCGGGAACAGCTTGCGTACTGCGCGTAAGGACGTCACGTCTCTGAGCATGATGGGTCCTGCGCATCCAGTTGGTTTCTGCGCAGACGTCTCTCTTCAAGGTGAGTCTTGCGAGTTTAGCCTTTGCGCAGACGTCCCTGTTGAAGGTGAGTCTTGCGGGTTCAACTGCGCAGACGTCCCTTTGAGGTGAGTCTTGCGGGTTCAACTGGGCTCTGCTGGGACCTACCTCCTCACTTATATATTATAATTATTATTTACTTGTTTTACCAGCTATTGATCAGTAAAAGTTGCATATGCTAGTACCTTTTTTTTTACCTAGTATCTACTTTCTAGTTGGAGCTTTCAGTTTTCACCACATCACAAGTTTCAATTTTAGTAAAGATGTGCAAAATGAGCAGGTTGAATGAATAATGGGTTAAAAAGGGCAAAAATTTCTGAGGGTTGAAATGGTTTGATTGGGTTCGGTTGACCAAGAACACCTTTTGTTTGGTTTATATGTGTGTATATATATATATATTTATCTGATATTTAGTATGTCACATATGATTGGAAAAGTTATATTAGGCAATCTACTTTTGTGATAAAATAATGGGTTATCAGTTATCACTTATCTTTAAAAGCTCCTATATACTTTCACAAAGGTTGTTCAGTCTCTCAACTGCTTTTTTTTTTTTTTTGTGTGTGATTTATTAACTCCTAAACATATACACATTTATTATACAACTTAAGCAGTTAACAATGATTAAGTCATTCAAAATCAAAACCCCTCCTTTAATAGAAACTGAGGACTTAAACAAGGGGTCGGTTTGGGTCAATTTTGGGCTCAAACAGAACTGAAATTTTTGTTTTTTCCGATTTTATTTTCTTTTGGTTTTGCTATTTGGGCTTGAAACTTTGGGCCAATAAAGATTGGCCAGAAAATATAAATTTGGGCGGTTGGGCTAAATTTTTTAGTTATTTAATAATTCATTGGTTATTATACATATTGGCTAAAATATATGGGTTTCACTATATACTAAATTATTATAAATTACTTAAAATAAAAAATAAAAAATGAAATCTATAAGTTTGGTTCAGTTTTCTTCGGTTTTAAATTAAACGAAACAGAACCGAAAGACCGGCTTTTACAAAAACATAAAACCAAGCCGTTGATTTTTGTTTCGGTTCAGTTATTTCGGTTTAGGGCCGCTTTTTTCAGTTTCATGCACACACCTAAGTTAAATCAATTACAAAAATGGCCGAGGTACTTAAATTACAGTTTTGTGGAAGCAGATGTGATTTTTTTTAAAGATAATCCTAAAGTGATGTAGAAGACTTTAAGCGTTGACCTCACCGGTTTGACAAATTCTCTCTGTTGACCCTTTTGAAAGTACCACCTTTTATTTTCTATAATGCAAGGGATACTGTTTTTTTTAACCAAATATGCTTTTATATTAATGTTGCATTATCTGAATGTTTTAATAACAATGAGCTCACACAATTGTTGATTTTTCTACAGAAATACGATAATTTATTTGAACGGAATGCGACGAGTGGGAGTTTTTATTTGCAGTCAAAATTTCACAGGGCTAAGGAATGCTTGGAGACGGCTTATCAAGTAAAAGATCAGCCTGTGGGTTGACTTTGACTTCTTAATTCTTAGACTTAATCATTTTTAGAGCATTTATATATTTGTAGTCTGATGATGCCGAGTGATATGGGGTTTTGTATTAATGGATTGTAGTGAACACAGACTGTAGTTGATTAGTGAAAATATTTAAAAAAAAACAAATTTGTTATAAATTTTTATATATTTATATAGTTAATTCCAACGTATAAATACATGATTTGAACAAAATCAATTAAAACAAGGTTACACATTCATCTGCTATCTTTCTAAGTTAAAACTTGTATGCTTCACCACACATGTAGCATGAGCACAACTAAAGTTTATTGTTCATTTTTGGCATGTTCAAAATATTTTAGGAGGCGTTCTCGCCTTCTCGATTCCCTTTGGTCCGTTTTGGTGAAAGTTACAAACTGCTAACTACGGTTTTGGAGAACGGCAATAAAATCGGCATGGTTGTGCAAGTCGGTAGAGATGGCAGTGAAACCTGAACCCGGTGGGAATACCCGAAACCCGACATAATTGGGACGGGTCTTACCCTTCCCATTAGGGTTTGGGATTAGTTTTGAATTTTTTAACGGGTTTGGGATGGGTATGAGATTTCTAATATACCCGATTACCCGATAATATAGACCCATTTACCAGATTATATACACGACATAATTATGTGTGTATATATATATATATCATATATGTGTGTGTTGATTTGTTTATTTATTATTTATATACATACAGTAACGCAAAGGAATGATATTTGTTTTTAACGTTCCCATTGTTGAGTTTGGTAACTGTGGTGATGTTCTATGGATATTAAAAGTATATTCTATGTATATATTGTATTATATTAACAGTAATTAATCCATTAGAAAAAACTAACGGTATATTCGAAACCCGCGGGTATACCGACGGGTAAGTACCTGCCCGATATCCGACGGGTAAGTACCCGATAAATACCTGACAGGTCTGGGACGGGGTCTTATAATCGGGTATGGGTCTGAGAATATCTAGACCCGTTCCAGACCCGACCCATTGCCATCCCTACAAGTCGGTTGGACCGGCCAGTTTTACGGATTTAACATTTAACAGCTTGGTTTTGATAGTTTGTAGTTTGTACCTATTATTTTTTATACTTCTTATTTTTTAAAAAGATTAATTTGTATCAAATAAAATTAAAATAATAAAAGTGGTTCATGAATTGTTCATGAATTATTTATATACATAACTAAACATGACAAAATAAAAAAAATATAAATATACAAAAGCTAAACAGTCAATGTTTTAAATTTCAAACAAACCATTAAATTAAATTTAAATTCTTGAAAACCAAACCATTAACCAGCCACCGATTTGGTATAGGGGGTTTGGTTACTTTTGGCCTTATCTTACAAAACTTGAAGAACCTTCTTGTGACATGTATGGCCTTTTGACAAGCATGCGTGGTATAATTATTTTGACATTAATATGGAATAAAGACTTGTTCTATTGCCAGCTAAAAATTAGTTTAGTATACCTAAATAATAAAAATAAAAAATATCTTTTCTACTATTCTTTAAAAATTAATAATAATAATAATAATACATGTATCCCAGAAATTCTCCGAGCAATTGTGCGCTGTCTGCTCTCATCTTTAAACTCACACAACCTTCCCCAAATTGCTGTTGATAGAAAGAAACACAATCACCAAACCCTCTCTTTTTCATTCAACCAAAAAGATCAAATCTTGAATCTTGCCTATTCTTTTACCCATTCAATATCATATTTTTTTTCAATTTTCTTTATACCCATTTCAAGATTCAAGTTTTTCAGATCTGCCCACCTTCAGTCTAATCAGGTTTGATGTCTTTTCTTGAAAAAGATCTGTTTTTTGATCTGGGTCAGTTCCAGATTTCTTGGATGATTAAATCTTGATTTGTTTTGTTAATTTCTGATTTGAATCTGTTCATATGTTCTGTTGGTTCCTAGCTAAGAATCAAGAATTTGAGATGGTAATGAGATGAATTAGGGTTTTGATTTGCCTCTTGTGTAAAGATTTAACCTTTTTGATCTGTGGTTGTGGATTCAATTACATGTTTTGAGTTGTGTGATTGTTGGATTTAATGGGTGTTATTTATTTATTTTTTTTATTTCGATTCGGTTTTGGTTTTGAAATTAGGAAAATATTAATCTAGTGTTTGGTGATTTGTAATTTCTTTGGGTTGTGGTCTTCATTTCTATGTTATAAGATAACCTTTCTGCAGATTTGGATCAATTAGTATGTTTTATGCAGCTGTAATTTATTAAAATTGATAAGCTTAGTGGATTTAATGGTCTTGAAGCTTATATAATCAATACACAATAGTCTTGGCAGTTAATCACAATTTCTGAACTGTGATTTATTCATATTTGATTATGTTAATCTGTTTCTAGTGTTTGTGGTCATATAATCAGTGTACCTGTAGGTGCGATTACGTTGATTAGCTTAGACGAAAACCAAATTACTATAATACCCCCGCTCAAATCATTATTCGTTTTCTGTTTCCAGCTGAACGTGAATAATCTTTGGTAGTGTGCCTTGGTGTGCGGGCACAACGTGAAAAATGAAGAAGGCGTTTAGGGACATGTAAGTGATGATATTATTATTTTTCATGTGAACCGTTACAAACTTATCTGAGTATGTTTTTATTGTTTTGTGCAGTAAGAGAGGAGTTAATAAGAAAGTTCTTAAAGTTCCTTCAATAGAACAGAAGGTGATTAGTTGACCTTTATTAAATTATAGCCAACACAAATTCTATTTAGATTGATTTTTTAGCATTCCATTTTATGTCTTGCAGGTTCTTGATGCTACAAGCAACGAGTCATGGGACCCACACGGAACACATCTTGCTGATATTGCACAGGCTTCAAGAAACTAGTATGACACACTCGTTTTATCTTTAAACATGAAGAACTAAACGACTATTTTATGCCGCAATAAATTAATGTTACGTCTTTTTGTTCAGCCATGAATACCAGATTATCATGTCAGTTATTTGGAAGCGTATCAGTGACACTGGGAAGAACTGGCGCCATGTGTTCAAGGTTTGCACCTGCCATGTGTACAGACATTTTACAGTCGTATCTTTTTCTCTAAATACTTCAAATGTGACATATTTTTTTAAAACGGTAGTTTTGTCATCAAAAAAATGAGAACATGGAAAATTATTGATTTTATTCGGTCTCTCTCCAAGCTTTCATTCTTAAATATTTTCAAAATTCATGATGTTTGTAGTTTTTCATATCCATTGTTCAAGATTCATGAATTTTGGTAGTCTTTTATACCGTTGTTCAAGATTCATAATTTTTGTATTTTTTCGTACTTGTTCAAGATTTATGATTTTTTGTAGTTTCTCATACCTGTTCAAGATTCATAACCATTTCAATGCTTTCACAAATGCATGTTTTCAAAATTCATGATTTTTAGTTCAAGGTTCATGATTTTTTTGTAGTTTTTTCATACCCAGGTCAAGATTTATATCCATATTAATGCTTTCGCAGATGCATGTTTTCAAGACTGTTGATTTTTGGTAATTACATACCCATTGTTCAAGATTCATTATTTATTGTAGTTTTTCATACCCACTGTTCAACATTCATGTCCATATTAATGCTTTCACAGATGCATATTTTCAAGATTCTCGCTTTTTGGTAGTTTTTCATACCCAATGTTGAGTAAAAGAATCTAACCAACAGACTTTGATTTCTGCACCAGGCTTTGACTGTTCTTGAATATTTGGTAGCAAACGGGTCGGAACGTGTTATCGAAGATATTAGAGATCACGGATACCAAATATCTGTATGGTTTTTTTCTTAAATCTTTATTTCTAAGTCTTAAACATTTGAAGGTTATAAGTTTTTATTTTATTTATTTATTAATTTATTTTTTTTGTAATAGAATTTGGCATCTTTCCAATATATCGATTCTACTGGGAGAGATCAGGGGATCAACGTAAGGAAGAAATCTCAAACACTTGTAGCTCTCGTAAACGATAAAGAAAAAATACAAGAAGCAAGAGAGAAGGCTGCTGCCAGCAGGGACAAGTGAGTTTTCTAATAACAATTATTTTTATACAAGAAACTAGACTGTTATAAAAATAATATCGTTCAAAACGAAACAGGTCGAAATATGCTTAATATAATGGATTGACATTTTTAATATTTGAAAATAGGTTCCGAAATGAAGGACAATATGGAAGTAGAGATGAAGACCGTAACGGTTATGGTAGAGAACAGGATTATAATTACAGAGATTCATATGGACGTGATGGTGATGATGAATATCGTGCAAAAAGTCAAAGTCTTGATGGTGATTATGGTACAAAAAGTCAAAGCTCTGATAGAGATGACGGCCATCAGTCTTCTAGGTATTTGACCTCTCATAATACTTGTTTGTTAATGGTCAATGTCTCAGAGTCATTTCAAATGTATTCAAATGCATAAAACCTTCTAAATCTCTTTATTTAAATATTTAAAGAGGTTTAAAACTATTATGTAATGATATTAATTCATATTTATTTTCATTTGTAGAGAAAGCAATGCTAGAGTTGAAGATGCTAATTCAAATCTTGAGGCACCCCCTAGTTATGAAAATGCTGTGAACGGAGGTGAAACGCCACCGCCACCTCATCAAGAAACCGTGCTTTCTACCAACTCTGAACCGCCAATCACCGCCACATCACCACCTCCGGCAGCCGCCACACCTGCGGTGATTACCGACAAGGAGCCAGAAGGGTTTGACTTTTTTGACCCTCGTGCTGCACCCCCAGCCCCAGGTAAAACCGCTCTCTGTTAATCATTATACTTGTTGAATGATGAATATATATTTATTAAAATTTGGTGTGGATGTAGCTGCCACGACAGCGTCAAACAGTGCTGAAGTGGACTTGTTTGGTTCTCTATCAGACTCTTTCTCTTCAGATATGTTGGCACTTGTGCCATCTGAACCGCCTGCTACTGCTAGCTCTAATCCTAGTCAGCAGACCTTTGTGGCTGCGTCACCAACCACTCAGGTGCCTGTTAGTAACTCACCACACACACACTAACATGCACATCATTTGACACTTTTACTTTTTATGCAGCAATTTGATGATCCATTTGGTGATGGTCCTTTTAGAGCTGTCCCTTCTACTGATGTGTTCTTGGTTCAGCAGTCAACATCACCCTTTGGTCAACCACCTCAGGCGGTTGCTCAACAGTCAACATCACCCTTTGGTCAACCACCTCCGACCGTTGCTCAACAGTCGACATCACCCTTTGGTGAGCTACCTCAGGCAGTTGCTCAAACGACAGTGAATGACATGGGATTTGGTGACGGCTTTGACCAAACTGTTGACATTCTAGCTGGTATACTTCCGCCAACTGGACCACCCGGGCAGAATGCGTTTCAACCACAACCTGATCAACTTTCTCAAACCGGTCAACCTAACCAGACGCCATTTGGTCAACCTCACCAGACCCCATTTGGTCAATCTAGCCAGACCCCATTTGGTGAAACTAACCAGACTCTGTTTGGACAACCTAATCGGACACCGTTTGGTCAACCTAACCAGACACCGTCTGGCCAACCTAACCAGACACCATTTGGTCAACCTAACCAGACTCCGTTTGGTCAACCTATGACTCAAGGTAGCTTTTCTGGCCCATTCGGTCAGCCAGATTTTCCAGTTCACGGTGGCTACCAGTCTATTCCACCGTCGACTTTACCAGCTCAGGGTGGTCATTCTGTGTTGCCGCCAGGTTTCTTGGCTGTTCAGGGTGGCCAATCTGAGTTACCACCTGCTTTTCCACCTCAGAGCAGTCAATCTATGTTTCCCCCCCATTTACCATCGGCTCAGAGCAGTCAATCTGTGTTGCCATCTGGTTTAGCAACTCAGGGCGGTCAATCTGTCTTGCCGCCTGCTCTCCCATCTCAAAGCAGTCAATCTATGTTGCCGTCTGCTTTAGTGGCTCAGGGAAGCCAATCTGAGTTGCCGCCTGCTTTTCCACCTCAGGGCAGTCAACCTGTGCCGTCACCCAGTTTTTCAGCGGCTCAGAACAGTCAACCTATGCCGCCGCCACCCAATTTCTCAGCGGCTCAGAACAGTCAACCTATGCCGCCGCAACCCAATTTCTCAGCGGCTCAGGGCAGTCAGCCTATGCTGGCGCCGCCCAGTTTCCCAGCGGCCCAGGGCAGTCAACCTATGCCGGTGCCTTCCAGTTTCCCAGCGGCTCAGAGCAGTCAACCTATGCCACCGCCGCCCAGTTTCTCAGCGGCTCAGGGCAGTCAACCTATGCCGCCACCGCCCAGTTTTTCAGTGGCTCAGGGCAGTCAACCTATTTCGCCGCCGCCCAGTTTCTCAGCAGCTCAGGGCAGTCAACCTATGCCGCAGCCACCCAGTTTCCCAGCGGCTCAGGGTGGCCAATCTGAGTTGTCTGCCTTTTCAGCTCAGGACGGTCAATCTGTGTTGCCACCTAGTTTCCCATCAGCTCAGGGTAGCCAATCTGTGTTGCCGCCTAGTTTCCCCGCAGCTCAAGGCGGCCAACCTGTGTTGCCACCTAGTTTCCAGACAGCCCAGAATGGTCAATCTGTTATCCGGCCTGATCTTCGTGCAGCTCAAAATGGCCAATCTGTGTCTCCGCTTGGCTTTGCAGGCGGTCAAAAAACATCTCTCGGTAGCATTTCTTCACAGCCAGGGTTCCCCAATTCCAATGGTCAAACCGGTCAACCTAGTAATAACCTTTACAACAGTTTCCCGCCTCAAGGTCAACCAACATCAGCCCCAACGCCACCATCTGCCTCAATTTCAAGTTTCTTACAACGGCCGCAGTTACAGTCAAATACCTCCGTCACTGCTTCATCTGGTGCACTTGCTATAGTACCTCAACAACCTGCAAACGATAAATTCGAGACCAAATCCACTGTTTGGGCCGATACATTGAACCGTGGCATTGTTAATCTCAACATATCTGGATGTAAGTTATTTCAGTATCATTTATATTATTCACTTTGTTACATATATAACACTCTTTCTCAATATGCAGCTAAAACAAACCCATTATCTGACATTGGAATCGATTTTGAGGCGATAAACCGTAAAGAAAAGAGAATGGAGAAACCAAGCAAAACACCTGTGACTTCAAATGTAACCATGGGTAAGGCCATGGGCTCAGGTTCAGGAATCGGGCGTGCAGGTGCAGGCGCTCTGAGACCCGCACCCAACCCCATGATGGGCCCGGGAATGGGAATGGGTGCACCTGGTTATGGAGGTCTAAACCAGCCCATGGGAATGAACAATATGGGTATGAATACTGGTCAAGGGTATCAGATGCAGCCGCCGCCTGGCGTGGGATTTATGCCGCCAGGAAGTTATAATCCGATGATGGGTGGAGGCGGGTGGTTATGGTCAGCAACCATATGGTGGCTATAGATAAAATTGCAGGCATGACCATAGTTATTGTGATATAAAAAAGTATTCTTTTTTCCTGATATTTTTGTAATTCTTTTTGATTGCTATAGCTTTCTGTATAACAAATATCAAGCTATTTCTATGTATTCAAAACATTTTTGTCTCTTGTTGGTTTTTGAAGCATGAACTAAGCTTCATATAAATTTTGATTTTGTTAAAGTTTTATTATACACATATTGAAACGTATTAATTGGGTTTGAAAAAATGTGTGAAGACATGTGAGTTGACCGACTTTTATGTTCATTAAATAGGTGCAACTTGTCAAGACATGTGGACAAGAAAATAGAATTAAAGAAAATCTAACACAAACTTTGCTTTATAGATATCCAATAATATATGTGGTATAGGCTATTTCAAACTTGTAGTATAAACCTGGGCATATATGTTGATATATCAAACATTTAAGATTTGATACAACAAAATGAGAAACCAGACTAATAAGCATTTTATGCATCCTTTTTTCTTCTTTATTACTTCAGTCTTTGTGTTAGAATCATTTTACCACGACAACTGCCGTGATCTGGAATCCGACGCAACCTCCTACTTCTCAAGGCAACCACACTAGTAATAGTAAGTGTACCAATAAGGAGAGACATGCTCTTCTTCATTTCAAATCATACACCGGTTACGGCCGTTTTGGCCTTTGCGCTACATGGACATCTGAAGAAGCCAGTGATTGTTGTTACTGGAGTGGAGTCACGTGCAACAGCCATTCTCGTGGCACAAGCCTTAACTTGTTTGGTGGATTTCTTGGAGGCAATATTAGTCCTTCATTGCTTAACTTAAGCTACTTGAGTTATCTTGACCTTTCTTGGAATTTTTTTAATGGAACAATTCCCAATTTCATTGGTTCCATGACCCAGTTAAGGTATCTTTACCTTGGTTGGAATGACTTTACTGGAACCATTCCTTCAGAACTCGGAAACCTCACCAACTTGCAAGAGCTTTCACTTGAATCGTTAAGTAGCTGCACAATTGAAAATCTAGATTGGTTGTCTCGTCTGTCTCACTTGGATAACCTTGTCATGTCAGGTACTTCTCTTGCCAGAGTAGATAACTGGGTAAACGTGATTCTAAGTCTTAAAAAACTATCAGCTTTAGGTTTAAATGGATGTGACCTCTCGCGTGTCATACACCCATATTCTTATTCGTATGTCAACTCTTCTTTTTCTTCATCTATTGTTACCCTTTCTCTCACCGAAAATAATCTTGCCTCATCCATGTATCACTGGTTTTCCCCATTAACTAGCAACGTACTTGAAGAACTTGATCTCTCTGAAAACAAATTAGATGGGATTCCCAGATATCTTGGAAATCTTTGTAGTTTGACATATTTGTTTTTCTCCGGAAACTCAATGCCTATCAACTTACATGATTTCCTAAGTAACTTGTCTGGATGCACGTCGGTTACTTTACAATACTTGGAAGCCACATATAGCCAATTCAAAGGGTCGTTGTCAGATCATATCCAAAATTTTACATCTCTACAAGATCTAGAGCTTTCTGAAAATCAGTTAAATGGAACTATAAGTGAAAAGGTATGGCAACTACCCGAGATTCGAACACTAGATGTTTCTTCCAATTTTCTTAATGGTTCCATCTCTGAAAATATTGTAAAGTCAAATATTTTAACTATAAATCTTTCAAACAACTCACTCGAAGGTGTTCCTTTAAATGCTCACATGTCAAACAATTCCAACGTAGAACAAATTGACTTGAGTTCTTGTAAGCTAGGGCCTCGTTTCCCCAAATGGATTCAAGCAATGAAAAATCTTTCAAGTATTGATCTTGGCAATACCGGAATTTCAGACAAAACCCCAGAAGATTTTTGGAACATGTGGCCTGCTCGTTTGAGATATTTGAACATTTCTTTCAACAATATTACTGGGATAGTGACTGATATGCTATCAAATTTTGATCGTCGTTCTTCAATCATAGATTTGAGTTCCAACAACTATTATGGTCGTATACTGAATGTTCCTTCAAGTTTGGAAAGGCTAGACCTCTCCAAAAATGATTTATCCGGAGAAATCTTCTTTTTATGCCAATTGTTGATGGGTCTTTATCCTTTCTTGATCTCTCACACAACTTATTCACCGGACGAATTCCAGATTGTTTGTGGCATTTTAAAGAACTAAAAATTCTTCGTCTAGGATATAACAATCTGT
Organism: Bidens hawaiensis; assembly: GCF_021521415.1. NCBI lineage: Eukaryota > Viridiplantae > Streptophyta > Magnoliopsida > Asterales > Asteraceae > Bidens > Bidens hawaiensis. The sequence continues at coordinate 94,996 of NW_027494410.1, read as the reverse complement.
CTGGAAGGTTTCCTTCTTCTGCCAAGTTTTTAAACAATCTTGAGGTTTTGTATTTATACAATAACAGTTTCTCAGGAAAATTACCCTTGTTTTTAAAGAATTTCACCATGTTGACCTTTTTGAATTTGGGGGCCAACAAGTTTTCTGGTTACGTGCCTGGTTGGATCGGGGAAAGGTTATCGAGCTTGTATGCTCTTATCCTAACATCAAATAAATTCATTGGAACCATCCCTTCACAATTATGCCAATTGGCATATCTACAAATTCTAGACTTGTCAATGAATAAACTCCATGGAGCCATCCCCTCGTGTTTGAATAATCTCACTTCCATTGTTCAAGATGGATTTGCAGTTAACCAAAATGTGCATCATACTAACAACAGTGGGGGTGAGTATGTTGACCACTCTATGATCAAGTGGCAAGGAAGTTTACATGAATTTGGCAGCACTCTAGATTTGGTGAAGATCATTAACTTATCAAACAACAATTTAACTGGAAAAATCCTGGATGAACTAACTGATCTTCATAATCTGGTTGCACTCGACTTCTCAATGAATGCTCTAGTTGGAGAGATTCCACCGAATATTGGTCTAATGAAACAACTTCTAATTTTGGATCTATCAAGAAACAATCTTTCAGGAAGAATACCATCAAGCATGTCTAACATGACCTTATTAAACTATCTAAATGTGTCAGTATAATAACTTGTCCGGGAGAATTCCGTTTGGCACTCAACCCCAGTCCTTTGCACCTTCAAGTTACCTCGGGAATGAGGAACTATGTGGACTTCCCGTGTCCAAGTATTGTCCAGGAGATAAAGAACTTGAAGATCCACCCGTCACTGGTGAAAGTGTGGATGGCGGGGAAGACAGAGATGATCTTCGGATATGGGTTTATATTGGCGCGGTCACCGGTTTTGTTATCGGATTTTGGATGGTGTGTGTTGCTTTACTTGTCAACCGTAGTGGGAGACGTACGTTTTTTCACTTAATGGATAGTTTGGAAAACTGGGTTTATGTGAAGGTGATGGTGCTCATGGCAAAATTACGTAGGATTGCACATCCATAGTTTGCATGTTCACATTTGGGTCTTCTTGTTCTTATTTGGGGATACAAGTATAGTATAGTAAGATGCAATGCAAGATTGGGTTTTCAAGTCCCTAAAATCAATATCAGCTTCCTTAATCTGCATCAAAAGACTTTTGTCTGCTGTTGATTTTTGAAGCATGTGATGATCGATTAGTTGGAACAATAAACATTAGAGTGTAAATCATATACTAAAACAATCACATGTGTCATTTAACTATGTATTTTGTGTTATCTATGCCATTTTCGATAAAGATAGTTGTAAAATTATTAAAAGCTATTATATTTTTCTGTTAAAACATGTGATATGTTGGCATATTTTCAAAGATACAAGTATAAAAATAGTATAAGACGTATTTTAGTTAACACTTTTTCGTTAAAAATTGGTATAAATTTAGCATGGTACATACTTGCATGGGTGGTGCATGTTATGGTTTTAATATTTAGATGACGCCAACGAACTTTAGCTCAACTGGCATTGGAGGGAAAGTGAAGATTTGGGGTGTAGACCATGAGGTCTCAAGTTCAAATCCGACCCGACCGAGTTTACCACAGTGGGCCTTCGGCCAATGAGTTTTCCCGCAAACATGAGATTGCATGTGGGCTTGGCTACCCAACTTTGTTTGCGATCGCGGGCGTATGGGTCGTATTTTGCCATTGGGTTACCCCACCTTATTCGTTGGCCGTTAAAAAAACTTATATGACATTAATTAGAAAAAAACAAAAAGATATTTGGGTTTAGATCAAATACAAATGACTTTTATCGTGAGTAATGTACAAATAACTAGAGTAATTATTATTACATTATAATTTTAAACTAAAGAAAAATTACGTATATCCTGGCCTATTTATACAACTCCATCTACCTCGCCTATAGCGAGTTTGCGACCATCAAGTGAGGGAACACCACCAGAGATTATTGTGCCAGATGTGCTTTGGTCATGTAGCTTGATTAGTTTGTTTTTACATTTATATCTCATAATGTTACGTGGTGAAGGCTTGAGTGTTTTGAATAGACCAATTTTTTTATTCGTTAATTAGTTAGTTTTCTTATGTTTCGTATTCTCCACACAATTTTATATACACATGCGTACAACAAGAAAGTTGAATGAAATTGTTTGGAACACATCAATTGGATTTAGAAAAGGATATGATGAAAAATATATCCAATAAATACAAATCGTGAAGACTTAGATTTAAAAGTCTTTGTATGTCTAATTTGTAAGTTGGGGCAAAAATTTAACTTAAACCACACCCCCACATAATTTTTTAACCCGTACGTGGACATGGAAGTTGAAAGAAAATCTACTTATTTGAAAAATTAAATCGTATTAGGTTTGACTACGTCCATCCGATCCAAATTGAGGTCATCTACTTTAAACTCCCAAGTTTATAATAAGTTGGTGCATATATGTTGATGCATCAAAGATTAACTAATACATCAATACAAAATTACACAACATAATGAGAGATAATATTTGTCATAGGCATTTTGTGCCCCATGTATTCCTCTTCATTCTTTTAGTACTTGTATCGGTTTGGCTTAAGACGACAACTGCAACTTCATTAGGCCACCACACTCATAATAATAAGTGCATCGATAAGGAGAGATACGCTATTCTTCAATTCAAATCATACATTTATGATCCCGAAGGACTTCTGTCCACATGGACACTTGAAGAAGAAGAAGAAGCAACCGATAGTTGTTGTGCATGGTTCGGAGTAGTGTGCAACAATGAAACAGGTCATGTCACAACCCTTGACTTGTCCTACGGATATCTTGAAGGTAAGATTAGCCCTTCATTGCTTAACTTAAGCTACTTGAATAATCTTGATTTGTCTCGAAATTACTTTTATGACACCATTCCAATGTTCATTGGTTCACTCAATTAAAATATCTTGACCTTGGTTTGAATTATTTTACTGGAACCGTTCCTCTTGAACTTGGAAACCTCACGAAGTTGCAAGTTCTTTCGCTTAGAGGTCTTGAAGAATGTACAATTGAAAACCTAGATTGGTTATTGCATTTGTCTCAATTGGAGGACCTTGACGTGTCAAGTATTTCTTTGGGCAAAGTAGATAACTGGGTAAATGTCATTCTAAGTTTTAAAAAACTGTCAGAATTGGGTATGCAATTCATTTTATTCCAAATCAAAATGTTACAATCAGAGATAACCACATTCAATAGTCACAAGATTGGGATATAAACCAATAATCAAAAGCTTAAAACAAAGACAAAAGGGATCAAATATGAAACCATAAAAGAGGGAACAAGAACACCCGGATACTACATCGTTGCTGATTGTATTCATACTATAACCTAAGGCAGACCTTATATTGTTAAGATGAGATCTGACCGTTAGAGCATATCGGATCTTCCAAAGATAAACCGATGGATCGAAGCAACCGTTGAGAACATCGGATCTTCCAAAAAGGGGCTGGAGCTTCTAAAGATAAACCTTATCAGCAATATGCGTAGATGGAGACGAGATGTATCATGAGACAAAACCAAAAAGCCCAAGACAAGACAGATCCAAGATCCTTAAGCCCAAAACTCGTGAAGTCCATTATGCAAAGATAAAACAACTTAATTAGAATAAAAACAATCTTCATCATGGATTATAAAATTGATATATATTTTAACAAAAACTATCAACCTTAAGTTTAGATGGATGTGACCTCTCACAGGTCATGCATTATTCTTATTCATCGATCACTTCTTCTCATTGGTCAATTGTTAGCCTATATCTTGGAAACAACAATCTCAACTCATCCATGTATCATTGGTTATACCCATTAACAAGTAACAAACTTGTAGATCTTGATCTCTCCCTCAACAAGTTAGATGGGATTCCCAAATATCTTGGAAGTCTATGCAGTGTTACATCTTTACTTTTTAATTTCAACTCAATGCCTGTCAAATTACCCGATTTCCTAAAGAACTTGTCTGGATGCACATCATTTACCTTACAAGAGTTACGTGCTTCAAGTGGCCAATTCATAGGGTCATTATCTGATGATATCCAAAAGTTTTCATCCCTAGTTTATTTACACCTTTCTGATAATAAGTTAAATGGAGCCATAAGCGAAAAAGTATGGCAACTACCTGAGCTTCAAAGGTTAGACGTTTCTTCCAATTCTTAAAGGTGTCATCTCTGAATACATTGGGCAGACGAAGATTTTGGTTGCAGATCTTTCAAACAACCCACTTGAAGGGATTCATTCCGGAGCTCACGTGTCAAACCTTTCTAATATAGAAGAGATCAAGTTAAGCTCTTGCAAGCTAGGGCCACCTTTCTCTAAATGGATTCAAACAATGAAAAATCTTTCCCACATTGATGTAGCCAATACCCAAATTTCAGACACAATTCTTGAGGAGTTTTGGAACATGTGGCCTTCTCAATTGACATATCTGAATCTCTCTTCCAACAACATTACAGGGAAACTGACGAATTTGTTATCAAACTTTGACAATGAACCGTCAACATTAGATTTGAGTTCTAACAACTTTTATGGTCCTATAACAAATGTTTCACCAACTTTAGAATGGCTAGACCTATCCAAAAACAAACTTTATGGAGACATCAACTTTTTGTGTCAAATTGTTGATGGGTCTCTCCTCTTTCTTGATCTCACACATAACTCATTCGTGGGGAAAATTCCATACTGTTTGTGACATTTTAAAAAACTAAAACTTCTTAGTCTAGGATATAACAATTTGTCTGGAAAGCTTCCTGCTTCTTTCAAGTATTTGATTAATCTTGAGGTCTTGTATTTATACAACAATAGCTTCTCTGGAAAATTACCCTTATCATTGAAGAATTCCACAAACTTAAATTTTTTGGAATTGGGGCCAACAAGTTTGATGGTAACGTGCCTCATTGGATAGGAAAAAAAGTTATTAGGATTGTATGCTCTTAGCCTAACAACAAATAACTTATTTGAAACCATCCCTTCACAATTATGTCAATTAGCAAATCTACAAGTTCTAGACTTGTCGGTGAACAACCTCTACGGAACAATCCCCTCATATGTCAATAATCTCACTTCCATGGTTCAAAATGGATTCTCGCCTCATCAAAATGTGCATTATTTTTACTTTATCAATGGGAGCGAGTATGTCGACCATGCCATGATCAAGTGGCAAGGAAGTCTACGAGAATTTGGTATCAATCTAGGATTGGTTAAGATTATCAATTTATCAAGAAACAATCTAAGCGGAAAAATACCAGATGAACTATTTGATCTCCATAAATTGATTGCCCTGGACTTGTCCATGCACGCTCTATATTGAGAGATTCCACGGAATGTTGGTGAGATGAAAGAACTTCTAATTTTGGATCTATCTAGAAACAATCTTTCAGGAGGAATACCATCAAGCATATCTCACATGACATTATTGAACTATCTAGACGTATCGTATAATAACTTGTTAGGGAGAATTCCATCAGGCACTCAACTCCAATCCTTTGAACCTTCAAGTTATATCGGCAATGCAAAACTATGTGAACTTCCTCTATCCAGGTATTGTCCCGGAGATGAAGAATTAGAAGTTCCTCCCGTCATTGGTGAAAGTGAGAATGAAGAAAAGGGCATGGATGAAATTCAGAGATGGTTTTATATTGGTGGGGCAACTGGTTTCTCTATTGGATTTTGATGGTGTGTATTGCTTTACTTATCAACCGCCGTTGGAGACATGCTTTTTTTCACTATCAGGATATTTTGGAAAATTGGGTTTATGTGAAGGTGATGGTGTTCTTTCAAAATTTCAAAGGGTTGATCATCCATAGTTGTGTGTTGTATTTCGATCATCTTTTTGTATGTTCTATTTCGTACGCGTTGTTCTTGTTTCATACTGCAGTGGCAATTTCCCTTTGTTGTGTAAAATGGGACTATATGTTATGTAATATATAACTCTATAAATATGACTTCCAATTCTCATTGTTGTTCCATAAGTATGAAGCAGATGCTAGAAGCTCAGTTGATCTAGATCTTCGGGTGAAATGGCTTTAAAAAACTGTCTTAATTCTTGTATACCATGTGTTTTAAAATCCATATATATTAATCAGTCATCACAAAGATATTTTTTACCCAAACACCCAACGTGTATGTAGAAAGACTTACCTTTTTCATATTGACTGTTGTATAAGTAGAAGTGGTGATATTGAGCCATTAATAACGATGTTTTTATTTTTGTTGGGTCAAATACAATTTTTTTTCGCTAAAAGAGGATAGGGTCAAACGGGTCATACAGTCATACGAGCTAATTAAGTCGCCCAAAATCTAATTTCAACGCATATTAATGTCTTAACTATTTTTATTCAAATGCCTTAAATCTTGATTTTCCAGTCATAATTATAGTTGTAGGTCCCGAGTCGGGTGGATCTAACAACGTCTTTGGATCAATCTAACTTAGTGCTAGCGGAAATCACACTAAGCAACCAAGTGGTCTCGGATCTTGAGTTTATTTTCGGTTAAGGAAAGGAGAGTGAGTGAGAGAGAGAGAGAGAGAGATAGTGTTTTTGCAAAAGGTTTTCTTTGTATATCAACTTTCAACAACTAGCTAAACCACTAACATCAACAACCTTGCTTCTGCATGCTTCCTATTTATAGGGAAGCATGCATGAAAAGTAAGGTACTACTAATGCCCAATGGGCTTCTTTACAATGGACCATGGCCCAACTAATGTACAAAGTGACCCATCGGCCCAAATACATAATTTAATCAATACAAAAGACTAACTATACAAAACGGGGCCCAACAATCTCCCTCTAGTCTTTAGTATTGAAACCCGTCGGTGTCGTATATCAGGCATTCGTCCTCGGTCAGTGGAAGTTCAACAAGTCTACGCATGAACTTGTTGAAGGCTTCCACTATCCGGTCGGTATTCTGACGGCCCAGATCCTCGACGGTTCCCAGCGGCTTGTTGTAGAGCTTCTTTACATCTTCAACATGTAGTCCCATAAGCTCATGCTCGTCAAACACTCTGATCTCGTGCATACCACGGTAGTGAATAACGGCCTCGCCGGTTGTGTTGTCGAACTCCCAATCTTTGAAGTCTCAGAGAGTGTTGGGAAGATAGGGCTCGCCATGATAGATCTTGTGACATTCTTTTGGCGCCTTGTATCTCCACATAGTACGAGGCTCTCCGGTAGCAGGGTTAATCTCTCTTGGATTTTTGTACCTGCGACCCTTATTCGGCTCAAAGTCCCTGTAGTTGACTCTTGATTGTCGCTGCAGATAAGTCGGGACCCAACTTTCCAGCGTACTTCCAGTGGCACTAGGACCTAGAGCTTTCTGAAGATAATTCAGATCAAGCTCTGGTAGAGTCTTCAGCTCGTGATGGCTAAGAAAAATGAGATCCCCGCTGTAGCGCCTGATGGCCCAAACTTTATTTCGCTGATCATACCTTGCATACACGATCAGCGAGTCATCGTGATATGGATAGTTGAGCACGCATGCATACGCACAACTGGTGACAATGTGTGTCTTTCGCTTCTTCTTCGGTGGTGGTTCAGGGACAGGATCTATTGCAGGAGCTTCTGAAACTTGAGCGGGAGGAGTATCCGGATTTGTGTAACACCCCGAAATTTCTAAAGTAATATTTAATATATTATTTGTCGGGTGAAATAAACGAGTTAGTGGAACGATAATAATAATAGCAAAATATGAAGACTTAGTAGGATAATTAGATGGGATTAGATATGGACCAAAAGGAAATATGGGCCTTCGGTCCATGGGCTTAAGGGGGTATAAATACCCCCTTAAACCCCAATCATTTCCATTCCATCCATTTATCCATCCTAATCTATACACACCCCAAAACACACAACCCGAACCAAGATCCAAAGGCGAGGACCCGAGCTCGTTGGTGCTAGATCGTCGTGACGAACCAAAGCAACAAGACCAGCTCGTGTTCGTAGTTTGACTCATTTACGGTACATTTATATCGAGAACATGTTCTTTTAGGTTTGGATTAGTATAGAAATGATAGATCTGTGTTTGTATGGTAAAAACGAATCCTACAAAGCTAAACTTACTGAAAATGGTTAAGATTTGATGGGTTAATCGATTGATAAAAGAACCCGTAACCTATATGCCTAAATCGCACCCCTTAAACATCGATGTTAGGTCGATTTGATGGTTGGGGTTTGTAGGCGCTGGTCAGACGATTCCGTGGATACCTAAATCGAGTTATTTGGTTAAGAAACGAAGATGATTAAGGACGAACAGTAGCTGCAGCCGACAACTTCGCCTGCAAGTTAAGTTCGCCTGATGAACTTCGCCTGCAAAGCTAAGTTCGCCTGATGACAACTTCGCCTAAAGCTAAGTTCGCCTAAGGTTTAACTTCGCCTAAAGCTAAGTTCGCCTAAGGTTTAACTTCGCCTAAAGCTAAGTTCGCCTGATGACAACTTCGCCTGCAAAGCTAAGTTCGCCTAAGGTTTAACTTCGCCTAAAGCTAAGTTCGCCTAAGGTTTAACTTCGCCTAAAGCTAAGTTCGCCTGATGACAACTTCGCCTGCAAAGCTAAGTTCGCCTAAGGTTTAACTTCGCCTAAAGCTAAGTTCGCCTGATGACTGCCCCCGGATCCCCGTTCGTTGTGGGTAGTAATTAAGATTAGAAAAATGATATAAGTAGTGATAGTTAATTGATATGTATACTTGCTATACAGTCAGCCGTGCACAACTGAGGAAAGGATTACGATTAACGGTGAACGTAACCGTGTTCAGGTGAGTTTCTAGCCCCATATTATGTGTTATGTTTTCGGGGCTGTGTGCATACTCGATATGTTTGTTAATACGCTTATCCTAAGAGATAAGTGTATGCCTTATGTGAATAATGTGATATGTATGAATGATGGCTTGACGGTACGTGAACGATCTTCGGATATTGCACGTACTGTCAGGTTGTAACGCTAAGTATAAGGTAAGTATGATATGTATGCTTATGTGTATGAATGTGATAAAGTTAATAAAAAGAATGGAAGGATGGTTGTATGGTTACAAAGAGGGTACCGGGCCCTAATAATACTCGAGGTATGATGTATGGTTGTATGGTAACGAAGAGGGAATCGAACCCTACTAATATTCGAGAACTAGGGAACCGAACCCTACTAATATTCGAGGAAAGAGGGTACCGAGCCCTAATAATACTCGAGGTATGATGTATGGTTGTATGGTAACGAAGAGGGAATCGAACCCTACTGTAAGCCCCGAACCCGGTAGCCCTACTTTAGCATCGGATTTACTCATAAACACAGTCCTTCAAAATCAGAGTTTATTAAAACTTTTCGCGGAATATAAAACATCAATCATTTGTTACAAAACATTAAATCCTTTCTTTGATACCATAACACAAAACTTATATTCAAAACATCTTTACTTCTTTCTTCAGATGCCAGCCGTTCAATCCATGCATGCATCATCCTCTTGCTAGCTCTGTAATGGACTCACCTGCGTGCATACTAAAAGTCAGCTACGCTGAGTGAGTTCTAGTTAATCAGGCAACATACAATCTATTCTCATATATTACTTCCCGTATCCGAAGACACATATTACTACCTTAACCTTGTATAAATATCCATAGGAGGATCGTCACGTAATATCTATTAAAAGAACCATTACCATTACCCTACCATATATATACTTTCCATAGGAGGAACACTATACTATCCATAGAAGGAGCACTATACCTTCCATAAAAGGAACACTATACCTTCCATAAAAGGAACACTATACCTTCCATAAAAGGAACACTATACTTTATTATTTAATATCCATGTAAGGAGCTAGTCACTTTCCTTGACGATACGTGCAATATCCGAAGACGTTCACGTACCATCAAGCAATCATTCATATATTTCACATTATCCATATAAGGCATACACATAAAATTATATCCTTTCGTTCATACTTTCTTACTTTCTTTAGTATTATCTTACTTTCATATCTTACGTTATAAAGAGCATTACGCCCTACGTTCCTCGAGTATTACTAGGGCTCGGTACCCTCTTCGTAACCATACAACCATACGTTATCATTTCTTTCTTCTATTATCTCTATCATGTTCATACACATAAACATACATAACATACTTACCTTATTCTTAGCGCTGCAACCTAACAGTACGTGCAATATCCGAAGATCGTTCACGTACCATCAAGCAATCATTCATATATTTCACATTATCCATATAAGGCATACACTTATCTCTTAGGATAAGTGTATTGACAAACATATTGAGTATGCACACAGCCCCGAAAACGTAACACATAAATGGGGCTAGAAACTCACTTGAATTCTGCTTCTTTTTCTGATAGCTGTAAATCCCTTCTCTATCTGAGCTCGGCTGACTGTACAAGTTACACGTATCAATACTCGTCTGATCTAATCTGGTGGCCTAGTATTAGCTTACTTTAACTTATCGCTTTATAATTTATTTTCTAATCAAACTTGGCTTTAGGCGAAGTTAACCCTCGGGCGAACTTAGCTCTAGGCGAAGTTAACCTTAGGCGAACTTAGCTGTAGGCGAAGTTACCAGCTAGGCGAACTTAGCTTTACAGCGAAGTTGCCATCAGGCGAACTTGGCTTCAGGCGAAGTTATCATCAGGCGAACTTGGCCTCAGGCGAAGTTACCAGTTAGGCGAACTTAACTTTACAGCGAAGTTGCCATCAGGCGAACTTAGCTTGCAGGCGAAGTTCATCAGGCGAACTTAGCTTGCAGGCGAAGTTCATCGCGTTGAAGGCGAAGTTGCCCAGATGAAGGCGAAGTTATCCAGACAGCTGCTGTTCGGTTTCTTTTCAGCATTTTGAGCGATTTTAACACCCTTGCTATGGTTCAATATCACCCACTACGCTTCTCGACCATCTTCGGTCGCTTATACACTAAAAAGCTTGAATCTTTAAACCTTAAAGGCCAAGAATCATACCTTTTTGAGCTTGTTGGATCTCGTTAACCTGCTAGCACGCTAATCTCTTTCTCTCGGACCTGCCCGATTCTTCCCTTGGCTCGGCCCGGTTCCGGCGAAGTTAGTGTGTGGTGTGTGTGTGTGTGTGTGTTAGGGAGTTTGGTGAAAAATGAAAGATATTTTGGGTTTAGGGGATATTTATACCCCTGAAATCCCATGGACCTAAGGCCCATTCTGATTTAACCCATCTCTATTAATCCGAGTCCATAACCCACGTCCATTACCCGACACTAGCCCGACCCATACCAACTCCCATTCTCTTATTTATTTCCTGATAATCCGAGTAAACTTTCCCTCTATTATTAAGTAATATAATTAATATTATCTTGAAATTTCGGGATGTTACACCTACTAATATTCGAGAACTAGGGAACCGAACCCTACTAATATTCGAGGAAAGAGGGACCAGACCCTTATAATATATGTGATGTTAGGGACCAGACCCTTATAATATCTGTGATGTTAGGGACCGGACCCTTATAATATCTGTGATGTTAGGGACCGGACCCTTATAATATCTGTGATGTTAGGGACCAGACCCTTATAATATCTGTGAGGTTATAGGGCGAAAGGCTCTTTAAAACGTATGATTATGTATGTAAAGAAAGTATGAAGGTAAGAATGAAAGTATATGCAATTATGTGTGTATGAAAGAAAGTTAAGAGGTTAAGTATGAAATGTAAGAAGGTATTGTATGATTATGTGATTAACTAGAACTCACTCAGCGTAGCTGACTTTTAGTATGCACGCAGGTGAGTAGGATGAGGCAGCTCGCTTGAGGAGACACGTGGCACTGAATAAGAGGCTAGCATCGGAAGACTCAAGACGTTTAAGTTTAATGTTTGTTTATTTTGAAAGACAAAATGATGTTTTAAGACAAGATGTGTTTTGTTATGAAATGTTTTATGAAAGCTTTTATATTCCGCGAATGTTTTATGAGTAAATCCAACACGAAAGTAGGGCTACCGGTAACGGGGCCTTACAATTTGGTGAGTAGTTGATGTCATCGTCTTGTTCATTCACTGTCTTCTCCATTTCAGTTCCCTCGATGAACTCCTCAAAGCTCATACCTGCATTAATAAAGTCAGTGATCACACCTGTATTGTCAGTCGGAGAGATGATGTCTTTGTATACGCTGTCAAGTATTGAATCATCCTCTCTGACTTTGCTGGCTGAGCCGGGGTTAGCAGGGTCTTGAGTATCGTGTTGAGAGTGTGGAGGTGATTGAGTGTTAACTCCACCTCCACCTCCTGCTGCCCCGGCCCCTCCATCTCCACCACCACCGTTGCCACCATCGTCATCATCATCATCAAAGCTGTCATGAACGTCATCGTCGTCGTCATCTTCTTCATCATCATCATCATCATCATCCTCCTCTTCATCTCCATCATCCTCTTCGTCATCATCATATCCACCACCAACACCGCTAGATTGGCCGCCCTGTTGTACTAACTGACCAAATGTCGCCTCTCCTTCTGACACAGCAACCTGTACTCCTCGCATGGTCATAGAAGGACCTGCGGCAGGTTGTGAACCACCAACTTGAGAAGTCTCACCAGACCTTCTCCAAGTTCTAAACACGGCATCAAGCCTATCCTCCAGACCATGAAATTCGTCTTCTTGAATGCCCATGAGGTCTGAGGCCGCTTGGTACTTGCTCACCATAGCTTCATTGGTCTTGAGCTGTAGCTCACTCAGATGCTCTTGTTCCTTGATTCTTTCTTTAATGGCTTCCATGTCTAATCTGAGCAAGTCGAGAGAGGTGGAGGAAGCTAGCTGATTCTCCAAATCAGCAACTCGTGAGTTTGTTAACGCTTGATTTGAGAGCACTAGCACTTGGTAAATCTCTTTCAAGTGTGGCCAATCTATCTCCAAGTCTAGTATGATTGGCTCTTAGATTAGCGTTCTCAGATGCTTCATGATTCATCAATGTCTGAAGATTTTGGATGCGGGTGTGGAAGGTATTGGTCAATAACCGTTGATTTTCAGCAGTTTCATCACTTGCAGCTTTCTGGTCTTTCAACACCCGGATCCTTTCTCTCAGGTCCGCTTTTTCCTTTTCGTCCTCTAGAGCCTTTTGCTTCATTTCCTTGATAAGCTTGAGGAGGGCAATCTCTCGTTCTGCCCTTTTGGCGTTTGATTCCTCCAGTGCGACGATCCTATCGAGGATAGAATCAACGTACACTGGAGGTGTCGCAGACATCCCTCGTGAGATTGGTTTGGGAGAGATAATGGTGGATGGTGGGGTTGTGGTTGTTATGGGTGGTGAGGTGGTTGGTAAGGGTAGGGTGATGGCCTGAGTGAGGATTTGTGAGGCTATAGTAGTGAATGGTGTTGGTTGTATTGTAGTTGGTGTGACGGTTTGGGTTGGTGAAGTAAGGATGGTTTTGCTCCATATGCTTGTAGTTTGTATTGGGGAGCTAAAAACTGAAGAAGTGAATATGGATGAGGTTGGTTGTGCAGGTGGTGTTGAGGCTTGGGTAGGTTCAGGTTGAGATTGTTGTTGAGGTGGTGAGTGTGGTGAGGAAGGTATTTGGGGTAGGAAAGTTGGAATTGGTTGGTCTGTAGGTGAGGGTTCAGGTGAGTCATTGAGTAGGGTCTTGGTTTTCTTGGCTTTGGATTTCTTTCTGGTTTTTGGTGGTTTGAGGGCAGGTATTTGTATTTTGGTCACATCTAGGGTTTTGAGAGCTTGGGCTAGGGCTTCTTTTAATTTTTGGTTGGTCTGTGGGCTTGTTTTGTGAGGGAGACTTGACATGAGACTTGGTTGACTTCTGGGAGTCTCCATGTCTCCTCAAACGCTTTAGGGGTGGCTGGTCTTCTTCCTCCTCCTCAAGCTCTATTACTTTGCCCTTTTCTGCCAACTTTCTCTTCAAATTGTGTTTGGCCTTGGTTCTATCTTCGGCCAGCTCATCGGATGAATCTTGACTACCTCCAGCTACAAGTTCTTCGTCACTTTCTCCTTCACCAGACGCCTCTACTCCAGCAGGCTCTGTCTCTTCAAACAATCCAAACTTAGGCCCAGGTCGTGGTCCTGTGTACTGATGACCTCTACCCTTGGTGCTCAACAGCACACCAAAAACTGATATCTTGATCTCGTGAACATGAAATGGCTCGGGGTGTGACTTCTTGTCTTTTGCCTTCTTGTATCCCGGCATTTGAATGTCTGGGATCATATCATCAAATAACATCTGCACAAATCTTGGGTACATCAACCATGTGGCCCCACTCTTGATGTTTGCGAGCATGCACAAGAATATACGTCTTGAGTAATTAAACTTCTCTTTGTTGGTCAGTGCGTACATAACTCGAACCCAATATGTGCTCATGTTGTCAAAACCACCTCTAATATCTGTGAAACAGTGAGTAATGATGTGGAAGAGAAATCTCCAATACGGGGACAGATGGCTCTTCTCCAGGCTTTTCCATTCAGTGTCGTACCCCATCTGTGCAACAAAATCTTCCAGCTTCTTTTTGTTTCCTCTCTCGTACTTGTAATCGGACTGGTCATCGATCTTTAACACCCTTCTGATGTCATCTTCAGTGATAGTTAATTCTTGTCTTGCAACAGTCGTGATGAAGGACATAGAATCGTCAGCAATTTTGGCGAAGGCCCAGAAATCTAAGATCCACTTGTAATAGATGTCTGGATCCGCAGTGATGGCATATGCAAGGGGTGATTGCCTGAGCCCCTTGACCATGGGAGTAAACACCTTGTCTCCCTTTGCTTTAGGCAACGCTAGAGCACAAAAGTTGTTATGACCCTGAAATTGAAAATCAACAGAACATGAGAATCATCATTAAGACAGACCAAAGCAAAGTAGATATGTACATGGACAGTAATAAGTTCTACATTGGATAAGTTAGATTTAATACCACCATTATGTACATTCTATATGTGATAAGTTAATAAGTTAATTTTAGACAATCTATAAGTCAATTGGATCATAATGTACAAAGATCAAGTTCAAAATAGTCCACAAGTCCAAACAGTGTGTGGGAGTAAAGATAGAACAGTTGCAATGTGTTGGAATTTCTGAAAAATTTGCTAAGTATGGATTTGCTAAATATGGATTTTTCGCATGAGAAAGCGCTTCGCATGGTCAAGCGAAGCGAAAGACCCTTTCAAGCGAAAACCTGTACTTAGCCCCTTTTATCCACTTCTCACTTTACTCAAGATCACCTTTATGCGAATTAGGTTTCTGGAAGGTTTGAACTTGAAGCTCCTATGATTACTAGGTCAATTTGTCCTTAGAACAGATGAACAAAAACTTAAATCTACAAACTTTAAACAATCAACCCTAATACTAATAATTAATGATGAAACTCAAGATTTATGAGTCCAAAAACAGATTAATCATAACATATGAACCAATTTCATATGAAGATCAATTATGAATCGACCTGACGGCTCATCTGAACCGTCGTCTCGATCCACGAGAACCTAGAAAACTTGAAGATGAATGATTTATGAAGTTTTGATGTTATACCGAAGGTGGATTCTGGATTCAACGGCATATTTGTGATTTATGAGGGCCGGATATTTTGAAGATTTGGAGAAAATCTGGGTTTTGAGTTTGAAGATTTGAGAGAGGAGAGAGTGAAAGTTCAAAAGATTTTGGTGAATAGTGAAAGACATTTTAGGTTTCCCATATATATAGGGTCAACCTATCTCGTGATAAGGTCAAAACATCGTGAGTATTCACCGAAAATACACTCTCAGTCCTCGGTCTTTAAAACTATTTGCATTTTCAAACCCGAAAAACATTTACCCACCGAATCCAAGCACTGGATTGTTTATAATATTTTCTTTTGTTGGTCCGTAACTGTTAACATTTGCACAATCGATCTCTTTTGACAAAACAAAATATGATAAAGGAAGACACTAAAATAAACTCAAAATTAAAAATAAAACAAAGTAAATAAAAATAAAATTAAAATGAAATTTAAAAAACAATTTTAAAGCTGAAAGCAATAATATTAAATTAATTTACATAGAATTTTCTTTGGATAATTTTCAAAGAATGATCACGATGTGGAATCATATTGATTTGCAAAGCCCTAGATCGCGTTTCCATTTTGAAATTATTGTGACACAAGTTCATCATTGACTGTAGATATTGTCCTTCTTTTTAACTTGAAATGTTTTGATGCCAAAAGTGATACATTTAGGGTACAATTAGGAACGGTGCGTATGTGGTCCCCACTTAATCGGACATGTTACCGATTCCATCATATCTCAGGCTTACTTTGTGTTAACATATCACCTCAACTTGACTTAGACCTTTCTTAGTTGATCACAGTACACTTATTGACAGATTGACTTACTGTACACTGTACACATGACACTTTGTGCTTTGCACACTTGACTCGATCTAGAAAGATTAAAATAAAGCATAAGTTCAGGCCATAACAATCAGGTCGGATAATACCATATTATCGCGTAGAGAAAGTCCAAGGCTTGAACAAAAGAAAGAAAATAAAACAAAGCAGAAAACTTAGGGCCTTAACGATCAGATCTTGTATGACTACAAACGTAGAAAGTCCAAGGCTTGAGTCGAAAATAAATGAAGAACTAAAGCAGAAGTTAAAATTCCTAGTACTGACTCTTTTTCTGACTATTTCTTTTTCTTTTCTGACTCTTTTGTTTTTCTTTTTCTTGCTTTTCTTGACTTTTTACTTGACTCAATAAAAGTTAAAAATGACACTGACTTTCATAAGATGACTGTGATCAGGTAAAGAGAGGCTTGGGTATGACATGTGTAGTTACATTTTTGCCTTCATGAATATGATTTCACGGAATCATGTAACCGCTCCATAATTTTATATCCACTAGCACCGGCAAGAATTTAGGTTTATATCACCCGACACTTACTTGTTTGTCAAGCCTACCTACACATCAATGAATGACCTTGTAGCCTTTTGTTCTATTCTTTTAACGCGCTAGAATCATTACAAACCAATGTACTATCACTTTCCATATAGTCGGATCAAATTCTCTAAATTTGAAAGTTTTAATTTTCCGACTCCCTCTAAGCAGGAGCTCACTCTAAACGGGACAATAGTTCTTTTTGAATTTTCTTGAAATATAGAAATAAAATCTTTTTGTTAAGTCAAATGACTTGTTTTTGTTTTACTGAAAGTAAATTTAAAATCTTTTTGGTGAGTTAAAGTTAACTCATTTTCTCCCTCTAAAAGTGTGACATATTTGAAAAATATTTACAATTTTAAAATAGAAGATAGACGATAAAAATTTACTGAAAGGAAATCATGCCCAAAGACTCAACGAGAAACAAAAATCGGGCACGACTGAAAGCTTTTGTAAAGAGATCCGCAAAGTTAAAATCAGTATGGACCCGTTTTATGTCGACAAGCTGGCGATCATAACAATCACGAATAAAATATATCCGGATGTCAATGTGCTTAGTCTTTGAGTGTTGGACCGGGTTTTTGACAATAGCAACAGCCGCCTCATTATCACATTTGATCGTTGATCCATAGAAATTCAAACTGTAATCGAGCAGCTGATGCTGGATCCATATAACTTGAGAGCAACAGCTGGATGCGGCGATGTACTCGGCTACATCTACACAGTGACTTGTTTCTTGCACTGCCATGAGATCAACCTATCTCCCAGGAATTGACATCCACCAGATGTAGATTTTCTGTCCAAGTTGCATCCTCCATAATCACTGTCGGTGTAAGCATGAAGTTCCAAGAGAGAATCCTTTGGGTACCAAAGACCCAAACATGGTTTCCCTTTCAAGTATATGAAGATACGTTTGACAGCAGTCATGTGGGATTCTCTTGGGTCAGACTGATATCTGGCACACTGACAAACAGGGAACATAATGTCCGGTCTGCTTGCAGTGAGATACATAAAGGAACCAATCATTGGCCTATAAAGGTGTTGATCGACTGGTTTTCCTGATGGATCAGGAGCGAGAACAGGACGCGTAGCGATTGGTGTCATGAAAGCAGTTGAGTCCTTAAAACCAAATTTCTGAACAATGTCATGAACATACTTTTCTTGGTGAATCAAAGTCTCGTCCTTCTTTTGCTCAACTTGTAAGCCCAGGAAGAAGGTCATCTCCCCTAAGGAACTCATTTCAAATCGCTTCTGCATGATCTCAGAAAACTCCTTGCACAGAGTCTCATTCGTGGACCCGAAGATAATATCATCAACATACACTTGAACGAGAATTAAATCATCCTTCACTTTCTTGACAAAGAGAGTTTGATCAACAATGCCTCTCTTGTATCCATTCTTCACTAAATGATCAGCCAGTGTGGCATACTAAGCACGAGGAGCTTGGTGAAGACCATAAAGTGCTTTGTCAAGTCAGTAAACGTGGTCAGGAAAGTTTGGGTCTTCAAAACCTGGAGGTTGGCTCACATAAATTTCTTCTTTTACTTTCCCGTACAAGAAAGCAGTCTTCACATCCATCTGATATACTTTGAAATTCATGTACGAGACATAGGCCAAGAAGATACGAATTGCTTCCAATCTGGCCACCGGTGCATAAACTTCATCGCAATCAAGTCCTTCTCGTTGCCAAAAACCTTGTATGACCAACCGGGCTTTATTTCTTATAATCACCCCTTGTCATCTTTCTTGTTACGGAACACCCATTTTGTTCCAATCGGCTTCTTGTGATCGGGTTTTTGACAATAGCACTGTGCATGGACAACCGAATGTCTTGAAGAAATTAACCCTTGGCTTGTTTCCATAAAAGACTTCATAAGGTGTCTTATTCAGTCTTTTGTTCAGCAACACACGATTCTGAGTGTAGCAGGCAGTGTTGATAGCTTCCCCCCAGAAGAATAAGGGAAGCTTGGAGTATGACAGCATGGTTCTTGCAGCTTCAACCAGTGTACGATTTCGTCGCTCAGCCACCCCATTTTGTTCAGGAGTGTAGGGTGCACTGAATTGACGAATAATCCCCTTGTTGTGACAGAATTCGTTGACGGCTTTGTTGCAGAATTCTGTTCCATTGTCACTTCTGATGCACTTGACTCGTTTGTCCGTCTGATTCTCAACCAACACGATGAATCTGATAAGAAACTGAGATGTCTCATCCTTGTGTCCTAGCAGAAAAGTCCAACTGAAACGCGAGTAATCATCAATAATAACCAGACAATAGGCTTTTCGACCTATTGCCATTGGTTGAACGGGACCAAAAAGATCCATATGCAACAGTTGAAGAGTGGAGTTTATGGAATTGACAGTCTTGGGGCGGTGAGGGAGTTTGTGCTGTTTGCACTTAGAGCAAGATAAACATTTTTCAGCACAATGAAAAGATTTTACAGGCAAGCCCCTCACATGGTCACCTTTAACCAACTTATTTAAGTTCTTAAAGTTGACATGCCCTAGACGTCGATGCCATAAGGATGAGTCGTTCTCCGAGGCCTTGGACATCAAACAAGAAGCAGTCTGCATGGAATAATTGCTTCTCATGTCCAGAATCTAAGCATCATTTTGTCTCGGAGTATGCAACATAATCCACTCTTCCGGGACTTTGAAGCCTGGTTTAAGAATAAGACATTCATTTTCAGTGAAAAGAGTTGAAAATTTCTTATCGTAGATTTGAGAGACACTTAGTAAGTTGTGGTTGAGTTGTTCCACAAGATTGACTTCGTCGAAGGTCAATGTGCCATTAGAGACCTTGCCTTGTTTCGTGATTTCTCCTCCTATGTCACCAGCAAAGGAAACATGTCCACCATCGAATGGTTTAATGTCAAACAACAGGGACTCATCTCCTGTCATATGTCGGGTACAGCCACTGTCCAAGTACCAAATACTGTTGACAGGCCTTCCAGGCTAACCCTACATACATGAGCAGCTAGTTAGTAGAAGGGCCCCGAGACTTAGTTGTCTCGGGTAAAACAAACAGAAAATCACCCAGTTTTATTTTATGATTCTTGAAAATGTAATCTTTTGGTGAATCTGAATCTGAATCTGAAGTGCAATCACTCGAGGAACTTGTGTTAAGATTCCCTCGGTTCTGAAAAGATTTTCTTGATTGCCTTCGTTTTGGTTTGGATTTGATATTCACATCTAATGTGTTTGCTTTTGAAAACGGTTTAGATGGGTTTTTAGGGTTTTCAGCTTCTGACCCTTTGGCTAACCGCTTCCTTTCTCTTTGTGTTAGCCAAAAGGATTTCTTGGGTTTGTCAGTTCTTTTAATTCTTGAATCCATCTTACTGGCTGAGGTACAAGTTTGATAAGACATTTTCTTAGGTTGTATGTTTAACTCAGTAAATGTCTGACCAAACTTGCTTTTGGCGTCTCTTTGTTGCTTATGCTAGTTCTTGCAGTGTCTCGCAAGATGAAACGGATTACCACACACAAAACAACATTTTCTTTTGTTACAATCATAGACATGTTGATCACTGAAATATGTGGGATGAGGTGATGACGTAATATGATTGAATTATGTAGTACTACTAAAATTGAAACCTTTGGCGCTCAAAAGAATATTTTTATGACAAAAGTATGGCCATTATGTACCACCATCATATTCTTTGCAATGTCATCCAAATTTTACACCAATCATCTCCAGGATCATAATTCTTATCACAAAATTTAGGAAATTTTGAATCTTTTTTTACCTTGCATCTGATGTGATTGTTAGACACCAGTATGCCAGGCGAATTGCACTCGAGCTTTATGTATGTCTCTTGGAGCTATATACATCTTTAGATGTCAAAATCTATTTGATTACCATAATTTCAGATCATTCATATATCAATTTATTGGAACATAGGGAACTAAGAAAAGATGTTTAGAAGGAAATAAGTTGAAAGTCACCTAAAACATATTTTTCAATATATCAAACTGCCTAAATCATGTGTTATAGAAAAAACAAAAACTAAAATATGTAATTTTGTATGAAAAATAACCTTTCTTTGAATGAAAAGTTTTTCGGGTTGACGCAAACCACGCTCTATCTTGATTTGACATAGCATGAAATCCGAGAGAATTTATAAAAAGAAAATTACCAAAACAACCTTTTTAATTAACAAAATGCAAAAAAGGAAGAATAGACATATGATATGTTTTTTCTTTAAATAGCTCAATCTGGTGAAAAATTGTCATCAATTCAGTGAAAAATTGTCATGTGTTTCACTTCTGGACAAGTAACATAGAGAATCCATACTTTGATTATCAAGCAAGATGAAAATCCACCAACCACTTTTATGCATTATTTGGCATGGGGAATCGGTTACTGTGTGCAAGTTATAGCTTTTTTTTTAAATTTAATTTAATTTAATTTTTTATTTAATTTTCTTTTTTTTTTTGTGTAAATGGGCGGAGATGCTGGGGTTTGCATAAATGAGGGAGATGCTAGGGTGGTTACCGGTCGAACCCACATACTATATTTAGAGGTTAAACCTGGTATACATATATAGAGTTGATTTCTTTTGATAACCACTTTGAGTTTTAAAAACTAGAAAAAACTTAATGTAACAATTTTTTTTTTGACATACATGTGATACGTAGGTTACATGCATATAAAAGAATTAAATTATTTGTTTACGCACCGAATCAACGTTTTACATAGGTATAACGTTCCATTTAAATGATTGTGCGTTCCATATTGAATTCTTACAACTCACCCAGATTCTCAAAACATCATTCACCTGTATATTGCTTATTTAACATGATATTATTAATTTGTAATTGAAAAAAAAAACAAAGTTTTATTATAAGCAAAAACAAAAACAACAATAACGATATAAGTTTAAAGGGCGCAAAAGTAAGTAGGACCGACCTATAAACCCCAAAAGGAAATAAATAAACAAAATAACTGGTCAACATGCAAAGGAAGAGGAAAAAGTATATATAGAGTTGAAGAGGTTGAGTCAGTTTCAGTCACTAGCATCCTCAACCGACTAAACCCTACCTTATCTCTTCAAAACAAAAACCCCTGTTTCTTCCTTTAGAATTCATCATATCATCCATAAACCCATTTCTAATCTGGGTTTTCAAATCTTGTAAAAAAGCAAGGGTCTTGACATTTTATAGTGAATAATCATGGTGGCCTTTAATGGTTTATTTACTAAGAAAACATTGTTTGGCCTCTTTTTCGGACAAATTCTCTCTCTTTTCATCACCTCAACTGGATTCTCATTATCTGAGCTTGCTAGAAGAGGTTTACATGTTCAAGATTATTATTATTATTATTATTATTATTATTATTATTATTATTATTATTATTTTCTTAAATGTGCAATGAGCTGAATAATCTTGATGATTTATGTTATTATGTGTAACATAGGAATCAATGCACCAACATCACAGTCTTTAGCAAACTATGTGCTGTTGGCAATTGTTTATGGTGGAATTTTGATTAGCAGAAGAAATGGGATGAAGGTTAGTGAACATTAGTCCATATTTTTTCAAATTTTATTGCTTTTCTTGAAGTTGACCGGTTTATTTACGATTCACACGTTTGATTGCTGAAAGTCATATGAGTGTTGTTTTTCAGTAGACAAAAGGGAGTGTTTGATGATGCTACAGTAGAGTTATTAGCTTTTCAAACCACCATATTTTGTTTCCCATTTCAAAGATATATCATTTCAAAAAAGATGCAAAAAAAGATATATAAGGATAAATTCCATGCTTTCCCAAGTGTTTTCTTTTCGTGGATTTTACTGTGATTTTGAATATGCATTAAAACTGATTATTGTGATTTTGAAGTCACAATAACTAGTTTAAAGAGTGTACGGGTTAACTGACTATATGATTTTAATCATACCTAGATAATGAGTCACTCAAAGAAAACTGATTTACTAAAACAAATGTAAAATTACATAAAATATCCCTTTACTTAAGCAATCATCTGATATATCAAGTCATAATAATCAGTTGTCACCATTCCAAAAAATGAAGAAGTTGTTTTATATCAACATTTGCAGGCAAAATGGTACTATTATTTACTTCTTGGGCTAGTAGACGTGGAGGCAAATTATCTTGGTAATTCTTATACTATTACAAGGCACGTTTTAGAACAAAAAAGTGTTTCGGGTCAACCATAATCATTTGACCCGTTTCTTGACTCGGCCATTTTCCTACCTCTAGTATTAAAAAGTTTTGATTTTTATGTGCAATCTTGAACAGTGGTGAAGGCATACCAATACACATCATTAACAAGTGTTATGCTTCTTGATTGTTGGTCCATCCCATGTGTCATACTCCTTACATGGTTCTTCTTGAAGACAAGTTACCGGTTCAAGAAAATTATGGGTGTTGTAATTTGTGTTGCGGGTATCGTACTCGTTATCTTTTCAGATGTACACGCGTCAGATCATTCACGTGAGCATATTTTTCTTTTATTTCATTTTGTTTTACATTGATATTATTCTATATTTGATCATTTATGCGTGTGTTTAGAGAGCGGTAGCAACCCTGTTAAAGGGGATTTGTTGGTCATTGCTGGAGCTACACTTTATGCTGTCTGCAACGTTAGCGAGGTGAGTAAAACGGGTGGGTCGGTCAAAGGTCAAATAATGGTCAAATGAGTTCAGGTCAAAATGGGTACCAAAAATTTTATTGCATTCTGATTTTTTTGTTGGTTTTGCAGGAGTTTTTCACGAAAACGGCTGATCAAGTTGAACTATTGGCAATGTTGGGGCTGTTTGGTGCAATTTTTAGTGGTATTCAAATGTATCCTTCTGTATAGTTCTATGTGTGTCTATAACAGTTTCATGCTTATGTTTATATTTTTCATATTTGTGAAACGAATAGTAGAAACGTGCTAAACTATTAGTTATTTGCACCTCTATCGGTCAGTTTCACTAAGCACTACATTCATATTGTATGTTTACTATCAAAATTATAGTCAATTGCATAATTGCCAATGCATTGTTATTTTGTGGTTTTTAACAATGCTCGTAGAAGCGTGTTTGAGCGAGAGGAACTCAAATCCATACATTGGTCATCAGGAGCAGTACTTTCTTTCTCTCTCTCAATCTATTTATATATATATTGTGTGTGGGTGGGTGGGTGCGAGCACGCGTGATTCTTTTGAAGCACCTAATTCGGTGCTAAAGTTGCAGAATTGACGCATCTTAAAGTAATAATTTTTGCCGTGTTAGGTGCTTCAATACGCTGGATTTGCAGCAGCAATGTTTCTGTTTTACTCAGGTGTGCCGGTCCTGCTAAAGGTAATGGCTTTTAAATTCTGTATAGATCACCATAAACTAACAAATTTTTTGCTTGTCTTCCATTATGCAAACGTCTTAAGACCTTTTAAAATGTTTGTTCGTGTCGATATAAAATGCAGATTAGTGGATCCACAATGTTGAACCTGTCTCTGCTGACATCAGACATGTGGTCCGTATTGATACGCATACTTGTATACCTTGAAAAGGTTAGTAACAATTAACAAATATAGATCTTAAAAATTGATAAAAAAAAAAAAAGAAAACTCACTTTTGTAATTTTGCATATATCATCAGGTTGATTGGATATACTTTGTAGCTTTTGCTGCTGTTGCTGTTGGGCTAGTTGTTTATTCACTGTATGTTTCCTTATTTCTATTTCACATATGTTTTCTTTAAAAGTTGATTTTATACACTTCAACTTTCATGAGCCAGAATTATGGCATCTTAAAAACTAAAACCTTATTTGGCAGAAAAAAAAAAGCAAAGATTATGTTTTGACTTTTAAAAAAGATGCTTCGTTTTGTGGGTCCCATCATGCGCATAGTGGGACCCGCAAAATGAATTGTTCTGATTAGAGGGATACTGATTTTTTTGCAGGTTCGACAAAGAAGGGGACGAATCTCGAGGTGATAATGTTGAGCTGGCAATAAGTAAGCATTTTGATGAGGAAGCTGATGTGGCGGGTCGGTTAAGTTAAGCTAACCAGATTGGAGCATTCTTGCTCCAATCAACGAAAACAGGATTTTAGAAATGAAATACATGGGTAGTTGAGGGATCTTGGATTTATTTGTATCCAATGTTTTTTAGTTAATGATTTTGGAAATAATTACAAAGGAAATATAATCAAAGTACAATGAGGATAATTACAAAGAAACCGTCTCCTAATTATAGCGGAGACAATTACAATAAACTCTTAACTAATATCTGCTAATAATTCTCTCGTTTTCAAACACTAAATCCCGATGTTAGATACAACTTGCAGGTTGAAGTAATCCAGAAGCATAGCCGGCAGCATAGGAACAAGATGAAACTGCTGGTAATTGACCTCCAAATTTAAGGTTAACATCCTTTAATGTAATTCCACTACATGGGCTCCCTTTGCTACAATCAAACTTCACTGCCGCGCATGTTGCCGATGTTCCATGCACATCCTCGTACACCACATTGCTGATCTTTACTCCAGAAACCTCGTTGGGGCAATTGTTGTTACTGGGACAGTAATTTCCGTCTATTATGATCGGGAATTTAACGTTCAACATTGTTGCTTCCTTGAAAACAACATCCTTCACGAACCCGTTGCTGTTCCTTGCCCATGCTTTTATCCTCAAACCGTTCTGGGCACCTACGAATGTGGTCGTTTTTACCGTTACGTTCTGGACACCTGGTTCATTCAGTTCCCACCCTAGACTCCCAATGCTGCATCCACAAACAAATGTATAATCAATAAGCCAGATAATATGTATGTGTGTAAGTGTGTGCGTACGGTATTGTTCGTGTCAACCCAACCGGTTCGTGGGTTGACGTGTTTAACCCATTTATTAATTTATCTATTTACAAATGTGCTTTATATTATAAATTAATATTTTAAGCCAGAATCTACATATTAAAACGAGAAATTGATATAAGATTTTTTAACGAAAAATGTAACTGTTTCACATACTTTGTATTTAATTTTCATTGTAAAATTGTAACTTTAAAGTATTATAATATCCAAAAATAATTAAAATAAAACTGGGTTAGACGGGTTGTGTTTGGTTCAACCTACAAATGTTCGTCTCATGTTCGAGTTCATATGTTTGACACGATTTCCGCTTCGGGTCAGGTTGGACCCACCAACCCGCGAACATCCTTAATTGTTTGATAACTCAGAGCATTCCCAGCCCGTTCCCTACCCTATATCCATATATATCATATAATTACACTAAAAAAACACTGTATTTTTTCTCTCCTGTTCAATTAAATAATATTTTTTATACATTTATCATCATATTTTCTCTCTCTTTCACTCACAACTACTTCATGAAAATATTAAAAAATTATACAGTATTTACAGTAAAACCTTACTTCATGAAAAACATGTTTTAGGTGAGTTTTATCTTTTCTTAGTTCCCTATGTTCCAATAAAATTGATATATGAATGATTTGAAATTACAACCTCAAATCAAATTATGGTAATCAAATAGATTTTGACATCTAAAGATGTATATAGCTCCAAGAGACATACATAAAGCTCGAGTGCAATTCGCTTGGCATACCGGTGTCTAATAATCACATTAGATGCAAGGTAAAGAAGATTCAAAATTTCCTAAATTTTGTGATAAGAATGATGGTCCTGGAGATGATTGGTGTAAAATTTGGATGTATCCATCACTCCATTATATGCAAGATGTGTCAACGGCTATGTCTCCAAAGTGGCCAAAAATGTTGAATATACAGAGATTGCAAAGATGAAGAATATGAAGGTGGCACATAATGGCCATACTTTTGCCCTAAAAATATTCTTAAGACCACCAAAGGCTTCACTTTTAATCGTACTACATAAATCAATCATATTGCGTCATGTGTCATGATAGGGTGGACTCGTGTCTCTTGTCAGCACCAAAGTACACCATGTGTTGTCCGGCTATTGAGTTTCTTAAAACTATATAGCCAAAATGATAATTTGAAAAAAAAATAATAATAAACAATGATTATTTTGTTTTAAATAGGTGGTCAACTAGTTAATTTTCGTAATTTTCTCGACGAATATTATGGATATGAATGGTTGTTAGGACGTGCAGCTTTCACCATCAAAGTATCATGTTTGGGTTATGACTGGTGTTCCATAATCCGCATACTGGAACTGAATTTGTGACTGAAACTTGATGCATACGACTTAATACAAGCTAAGATCATGTTAATTTAGTACATAAATAAGTAATCCCCTTAGGTCCTACCAGCTGACTTTGGTCTGGTTCCAAACGGACCACGCACTCGTTAAAATAGGTTAAAAGTGCATCTTAATAAATGCAATCTCCTAAATAGTTCTATTCATTGTATTTACACAAATTTGAACCGGGTCGACCAACATGACGTCGCACACTAGATGATTACATACCTAACCGGGCCCCTTTGGCCCGAGAAAATTGCTTTTCATGGACATCTAACAACGAAGAAATGTAAAATCACAGATGCAGCATGCTGATTATAGTCGGAACAGCATAATTATTTCCCACACTTTATGAGATGTAACATATAAGTAAACATACTTCCGGAATAAACATATAACCAACGTGTTTTTGTAAATTATAACTACTCACTTATTGTCACCATCACCACCATATTCAGTTGAATTACCATTCCAGAAAGCATTTTGGCCTTTAAATTCAGCATCATCTTCATCATGTTTCAACGTGTGAATATTGCTTCCACTTCCAAATCTAGATGGATTCGGTTTATTGCTTCTACTAGTTGATGATGTGTTACCGCTTTGGTTTGATGTCACAAGGTAGGATCTCCTGCTTCCAGTGTTGTTCCCTTGCGGTGCACCTGCACATTAACAAATTAACACCTTCTACAATAACAAATTTGACTAGATGTTCAGTATTCACTATTCAACTGCTTTGACCCACCAGAAGTTGAGGAATTTGCAACAGCATCGCCGCCGCCACCACCTAAATAAGCCAAAGGATTCACATATGAAAAATATCGTCTCAAAAGTGAGAAATAGCTTTCACCATTTGAAGATCCAGTGGGACCCTCAGGCGCTGACATGGCAGGTGCTGAAGATCGTCCTTTGTGGGTCCCGGACCCTTGGAGATGTGGTACCACTATTAATGCTTGTCTATTAAGCAGACTTAACTCTGTTAAAGTTTTGTGTAAATCTGCATTTGACTTTTACAGTATCAAAAGTTGACTAAATTTTTTTCAAGGAAGGGTAATTAAGTAAATTCAGGTTAGTATACCTTGATCAGTGAAAACCTTGCGAGGATAAGGAATTGCCAGATCATAAGGTCCAATGCTACTTTCTTGATGTTCATCCACATAATCTTTGACCATTTTTAAAGTTTTTGTAGGTTCAAATTTCTCTTGTAAACTTGCACCACCAGGTAACCGTATATTTAAAACAATATCAGTTGATATTTTTGAGTCGAGGTCTGAATTATCAACTTTCTCGGTTTCAATAGTTTCAAACTTTTCAGGCTTTGGTTCGTGTTGACTAACGTTCAAGGTCGGTTTTTGTTCAACTCCAGATTCACTTGCACTTGGGATCACTTGGTTTGTAACAGGCTGTTTAACATTATTTTCAGACTTTCCAGGCTCTGCTTCACGTTGGCTAACATTTAAGCTCGGTATTCGGTCAACTCCAGATTCACTTGCACTTGTGGTCACTTGGTTAGCCAGTTCATTAGTTGTTGTAACAGGCTGTTTAACATTATTTTCAGACCTTTCAGGCTTTGCTTCACGTTGACTTACATTTAAGCTCGGCTTTTGGTCAACTCCAGATTCACTTGCAGTTGGGGTCACTTGGTTAACCGGTTCATTGGTTGTTGTGACTGCCTGTTTAACATTACTTTCTTCTAATTTTTCTTTGTCATTATCCAAATCTTTTTTGTCCACATAAGCACTAGCATTAGTACCGGTGGAAGAACTACCAATTTCATGTGCTACCGAAGGAGTTTGTTCAGTTTGTCTCGAGGCAAGTGCCGCAGTCAAGATTGTTTCCTGTATGCAGTTATATATTAATTAAATTTATGATGTCATGATTGAGTCAAATCACCGACTCAATAAGAACTGTTTCTGAAAACAACTGTGTTAACTCAACTTAATAGTGGAAATATATAATGCTAATTCACAAATTACACAATGAGAATGCCTAACCAACCTGAACATGAAGACTCAACCATGCTTTCTCAAGGGTTGAAGCCAGAATCTCAGCACTGACAACGCCCTCTGTTTATTTATTAAAAAAATAAAAAACAAATAGAAATTTGGTAAGCTAAAAGTAATAAAACCAAAAATAAAATATATACTATCCATAGTTGTAAATTTACCATTTTGCCATAGCTGGACGCCGTTATATCCAATAGCTGTTATACAAGGAGCAGGTTTCTGTGGATCTATTCAGATTGATGCAAGGAATGCCATACACGTATAAAAAAATAAACCAAATATAGCCTACTTTTAATCACGAGGGCTCAGTGATAATAATAAAATCTTTGAATCAAGCAAAGGATACAAATTGCAGAAAATTGAGTTGCATCTGTGCTTCCTTCTAAAATGTGCAGCAAGATGCAGTACTTTGATATCGACTCTGCCACCTAAACATTCAGCTGTCATTAGACCATAGCTTTTTCCCAAAACTTAGAGCATACACTAGCTCATATCATAAGTGACTAAATATCAAAAAAACAGCATGATAATTGAAATATAACATTAACTCACACTTGATTCTGACCAAGTAGATCTATCCAAAGAGATTGAGTCCTCATTTTCTCCTGTAAATATCAAAACCAAAGCATTTTAAACAAGTAACCGATAAAAAAAAAGCCTTTGCCTACATGCCTAATATATCATGAAAGCGAAATATTACCCGATACGTAAACTACAAAAAGTTTTTTCTGTCTTTTGGCTTCGGTGATTGCTTCAATAATAGAGCCTTTGAACGCAAGAGACGAGACAGATCGTTCCATCTGTTTTAAATACACGATAATTAGTAGTTTCATATCATTAAGTGACACAAACAATAACCTATTTTTATTATATACAATACACTAACTAACTTCAATCTGAATTTTATGCAATTCAAATCAGTAGCAACTAGAGCAGTTAAAACTATGAAAAGCTGAAATGAACGCAAATTGAAATGAGTTTAATTTGTATTTAACCGATTATTAGTACAGCCATGAGCCCTAATTTATTCGTAAGCAATCAAAATCAGCTACAGGTAACCTATTTTTTCTCAATCGATAACAGAATCAGAGATGGACAGTTAATGAAATTTAGAAGCGTAATAACGAACGAACGCAATTGACAACTAAAGATAACTAGCTATCGTAACGAAGAATATTTAAACAAGCAAAGAGTGATTCATTCATAATTCGATTTGCGTGAAGAGAACAAATTTCTTCGTACCTTTGGGATGGATTTGAGGCGGTTTGTGAACTTATTTTATTACTTTACGGTACGGTGTGTTTATGGATCATCCAACTACCATACGGACCACTCTCTCAACAAGTCTTCTTTTATGGGCGATATTGAAATAAAAACAAAATTCTTCCATTTAAGAAAAAGAAAAAGAAATATAAGATAATAGTTGTTCTAGTTTATTCGATATTAGGTGATTAGATAAGAAAAAGCTACGATCCAAGCGATCACACAATCAAATTAAAACATATGAAACGAGTCCAACCTGTTTATGAGAGACTATCAGGAATATAGTTAATCGTGTAACGCAAATCATCATGATATATCCAATGTTTTCAGACCCGGCCCGGACGTTGACCCGGTAAGACACCAGGTCAAAGGTCGGATCGACCTGGGAGGGCGGACCGGTGTTTGACCCGGATGACGTCATAAATAATATTATATATATATATATATATATAATATTATTTTTTTCCATCAAATTTTATAAGATGAAGAATGAAAAAACTTTAAGGTCTAATTTGTTAAAAGCTTTTAACATTAAGGATGATAATTGTAACTTGTTAATAAAGTAAAAGAAATAAAAGAATGTGTTCTTCATCTTCATCTAAGTCTGCTTACTAACCCTACAGCCGCCATTCTTATTATCACAGGTGAGTTTATCCATCCTCTCTCCATCTTCATCTCAATCTCAATCTCAATCTTGATCCCAAACCTTCCATATTCATCTTCATCTGTTACTATAAGATTGAATTGCTTTTCTGGAATGCCATGTGGTTGTCGGAGACGCGATTCCAAGCAAACCAGGATCATGTTCATGCCGCGAGTTGGATCGGATATACCAAAACGAGTCCAAATCATAATAAAAAAAAATAAAAGAAATGCTTTTTCCGGTTCACCCACCGGGTCACCGGTTCCGGGCCGACCGCCACCCGAAAAACCCGGCCAGGTTTTTAGAAAACGGCTCAAATACCTGACCCGACCCGGTATAGGCTCCGGGTCCCGGTCGGACCGGTCCGACCGGCCGGGCCGGGCCGGGCCGGGTTTCAAAACACTGGATAATTCTTACTTTAGAGAAAAATGTACGCTTTCTACAGTTTATAACTAAGTATATTATACTTAGACATGAATTATAATTTTGAGAACTTTATTTTATTGTCTTAATTCTGTCTATTATTTCTTAAACATGATTAGTGGTTATACTAATAATCGTATTAAATGTGTCGTGTCAGTTATCTTATTATAAACTACTAATGTTTAACCATGTTAAACTATTAATGTTATATAAACTACTAATGAATTAGTTACATTTTAAGTGTGTTATTAACCAACTATTATGTTTAGCTAAACATGTCATGTCCAAGCACATTGTAGCGTTAAACATGTCGATTCGTACATAGCATGATGTGTTTTGTTAGCTTTATAAATAAGATTGTTATAACAATTAATTTGCTTTATTCTCAGGTAACATAGATTAAAAACACCATGTGTTATTGGGCGCGTAGTTAGAGCATCACTGTTGAGTTGTTATACATACCGTTGCATAATGCATGAACCCTCTAAAAACAATTGCTATTTAGATATAGAAATAATACTCAAGTTAATTTTAGTAAAACTTTTGGTTTTATGTGATAGGGTGATAGTTCTCTTAAACATATATAAAAG
The DNA here is from genome assembly GCF_021521415.1 of Bidens hawaiensis. Lineage (NCBI taxonomy): Eukaryota > Viridiplantae > Streptophyta > Magnoliopsida > Asterales > Asteraceae > Bidens > Bidens hawaiensis. Next base: position 62,987 of record NW_027494410.1, on the reverse strand, counting down.
TTCTTTAAGCTTAGAAAATATTAATAGAACCAAATAAAAAGTTAATTTTAATAAAACAATTGCTCACTTTCATTTAAACCAAAAATTCATTTTCTCATTGGCATACCCTTTCAATTGTTCCTCAAGTTAACAGGCAATATGGTTATCAATTGGATTTAACAATAATAGTCTGTAACATCCAACATCAGTCGGCGAGAAGAACGAAATATTTTTTATAAGAATTAAATACCTTTTCTATCATAACGTGTTTTGAATGCTTAATGGTATTGGATGGGGGGGGGGGGGGGGGATTTCACATTTAGATTATGCATCGACTTCATCTTTGTAGGATTGATCATTTGATCCTTTCTACCTATCCATGCTTTCTTCCTTTGATCATGTGTTTGATATGTCATGCTAAATCTTTTATTTGTTTTTCACTAATTATACTCATTAGTACGTCTAGAGGATGAAGTACCAACATTCTCTATCATTTGAAGTCGATGTGTCGTAATTCTTTAAAATATTGGGTAGAGCATCCTCTAATCTAAGACATCAAGTGTAACATCCCGAAATTTCAAGATAATATTAATTGTATTACTTAATAATAGAGGGAAAGTTTACTCGGGTTATCAGGAAATAAATAAAAGAGTAGGAGTTGGTATGGGTCGGGCTAGTGTCGGGTAATGGATGTTGGTTATGGATTTGGATTAATGAGAATGGGATTTCAGGGATATAAATACCCCCAAAATCCCAACCATTTTCATTTTCACCAAACTTCCTAAACACACTCAAAACACACACATTCTAACCGATCAAGATTCGAAGCCGAGACCCGAGATTTTGTTGATAGATCTGAGTTGGTAAGGTAAGAACAAATCCAACAAAGCTAATATTACTGAAAATGGTTAGGATTGGATGGGTTAACCGGACCCGAAACCCAAACTGCCCAAATCGGACCCCTAAAACGTCGATTTTAGGCCGATTTGATGGTTGGGTTTTGTAGGCGCCGATCATACGATTCCGTGGGTACCAAAATCGAGTTATTTGGCTAAGAAACGAAGGAGTTATGGGCAAACAGATCTGCAGCGCGATAACTTCGCCTGCAAGATTAAGTTCGCCTGATGAACTTCGCCTTCAAGCGTAACTTCGCCTAAGGTTTAACTTCGCCTGAAGCCAAGTTCGCCTAAGGTTTAACTTCGCCTGAAGCCAAGTTCGCCTAAGGTTTAACTTCGCCGAAGCTAAGTTCGCCCGAGGGTTAACTTCGCCTAAAGCCAAGTTTGATTAGAAAATAAATTATAAGCGATAAGTTAAAGTAAGCTAATACTAGGCCGCCAGATTAGATCAGACGAGTATTGATACGTGTAACTTGTACAGTCAGCCGAGCTCAGTTAAGGAAGGGATTTACAGCTATCAGAAAAAGAAGCAGAGTTCAGGTGAGTTTCTAGCCCCATTCCTTGTTATGTTTTCGGGGCTGTGTGCATACTTGATGTGTCGTTAATACATTTATCCTAAGTGATAAGTGTATGCCATATGTGATATATGTGATATGTATGAATGATTGCTTGATGGTACGTGAACGATCTTCGGATATTGCACGTACTGTCAGGTTGTAACGTTATAAATATGGTAAGTATGATATGTATGTTTATGTGTATGAACGTAATAAAGTTAACAAAAGAAAGAAATGACGGTTGTATGGTTGTATGGTTACGAAAAGGGTACCGAGCCCTAATAATACTCGAGGTATGATGTATGGTTGTATGGTAACGAAGAGGGAATCGAACCCTACTAATATTCGAAAACAAGGGACCAGACCCTTATAATATCTGTGATGTTAGGGACCAGACCCTTATAATATCTGTGATGTTAGGGACCAGACCCTTATAATATCTGTGATGTTAGGGACCAGACCCTTATAATATCTGTGATGTTAGGGACCAGACCCTTATAATATCTGTGATGTTAGGGACCAGACCCTTATAATATCTGTGAGGTTATAGGGCGAAAGGCTCTTTAAAACGTATGATTATGAATGTAAAGAAAGTATGTAAGTAAGAAAGAAAGTATGTAAGTAAGAATGAAGGTATGAGTACTTGTGTGTGTATGAAAGAAAGTTATGAGGTTAAGTACGTATGTATGTAATAAGGTATTGTATGGTATTGTATGATTAACTAGAACTCACTCAGCGTAGCTGACTTTTAGTATGCACGCAGGTGAGTAGGATGAGACAGCTGGCTTGAGTGGAGGACACATGGCAGAAGACTAAAGCCTGGCATCTGATGATCTGATATGTTTTATAAGTTATGTTTTGATTTTGAAAAACAAGAGGAATGTTTTAAGACATGATTATGAATTGATATGTAATGTTTTATGAAAGTTTTATATTCCGCGTAAAGTTTTTAATAAACTCTGATTTGAAGAACTGTGTTTATGAGTAAATCCGACGCTAAAGTAGGGCTACCGGGTTCGGGGCCTTACATCAAGAGTAAATACGGCATTCCTCCAAAAAGATGTTCAATGTCTAATACGTGTAATCATTGTATACGTTAAGTTATAAAACTTATATTTTTATGCATATTGCTATCAAATTTTACCAATATTAAAATATATATACTTATTACATGTAAGTGTAATTTCTGTTCAATTTAACACAACTTCTGTATGTATGTATGTATGTATAGATGGATAAATTGAATGTATAAAAAAGTATCCAACTTGAAGTATGTTGCTAATGTACGTGTATTTTCCATGTGACTAACTTTCAAACATAGTTTTTTATATATCCTTGCATTTTGTGCATTTTGTCTACACGTTAAACGGTAAAATATGATGTTGTCGGTTATAGTAAGCAATGCAAAATTTTCTGAACTTTTAGAAGGATCCAAAGGTAAATTAATAGTTCATTACATATAATAATTATACGTGTGATGTAGGTGGGAGACATTGAAAGACAAGTTTTTAAGAGTTATTATTAAAAGATAAGTTTTATAGTTCATCAATACATATAAACACAATGTGGAGACTTTGACTACAATTGTTATCACTACCATGTGGAGACTTTGGAAATGCAGAAACGAGATGGAGTTCAATGCAAACTTTGTCCATGCTAAGGAAGATGGTGGAGCTCATAAAGGAAGACTCCTTTGTTTGGATTAAGAATACATCCAAGTTTCTTTGTTAAATTGGAAGAATTAGTTTGATTTTAACATTGGTGATATGGTGTAGTGATGTTTGTTATTCTCAGCTTCTTGCTAGCTTCTTTTTTTAGTTTAATAGAATGAGTTGTTCAAAATAATATATGTAATCACAATACTCTTGTGTTAGACACATCTCCATGCATGTTTTTTGTCCTGTACTCGCTTTCTTAGGTTAGATACATTAAAATACAACTTTTCAAAACAAAAATCTAATTTCACTACATGCAACTTTTTTGTCAAACCGTATTAAGATATTCACATTTAGATGATATTTTTATAATTCATACCCTCTTATTCTAATATTTCAATTTCGTGAAAAACTCTCAACTTAAATGATGATTTGTGTAATTAATAAAAATTAGAATGAAACGTGTAATTTTTTTATATGCTTTTGATTTAATATCGAGTTTTTGAGAATATTAGTCTCCAACTTTTTTACAACGAAATAGAAATGCCGCTATTTCGGATAGCAAAGATAAATCTTTTAAAATACCAGTATACATAATTTATAACTAAGAATACATATGCGAGAATAATATTCTACACTTGTAACTAACTGATCCATAATTAGGTCTGTAAGTGAACCGAACTGAACAAAGCATTGTTCATGCTCATTCATTTAGCATTAAACTTGTTCATGAACGCTAACCGAACGGAAAATCTTGTTTGTGTTCGTTCGTTCGTTAAGGAATCGAGCATGTTCACGAACGCAAACGAATGTGCACTATCTAAAAAAAAGTAAAGAATAGGGACATTCTTATTTCTTAATCCAAAACATTAGACACAATCACCTGAATTAAATATAAAGTTAAGCACTTGAGATGATGATGATGATGATAATAATAATAATAATAATAATAATAATAATAATAATAATAATAATAATAGTAATCATCCCCCACTCAGTGATTTAGTTAAAGCAAAACTTTATAAAGCAAGTCACTAACAAAACAAAACCGAACATAAACAATAAAATTATAAAACATAAATGTTAGGTTGATTAGTACAAATAAAATATTATAAAAATATTAAACAAACCTTTAACTAACGAACATGAACAAACGAATGTAAGCGAACATAAATGAACGCATTACCGAATGTTCACGAACGCAACATATGTTCATGTTCGTTCACTGATTTAAACAAACAAAATTTCTTGTTCGTGGTCTTTCATTTATTAAAAAACAAACACAAACAAACTTTCCATCGAACAATTAACAAATCATTTCATTTACAGTCGTATACTCGTATCCATACAAGGAAATCACATTATGATGACATTAGTGCTGGAATTAAAATTATGTTGGTCAAAACAAATAAATAGTTGAAATGGGTGGTTTGTGTTATTTGTAATTGTTGTATTAATGGTAATATAAAGTCTCCTCACCGGTTGTGTCCTTGCTTGCTTATCTATCTGTCTTTCCCCAATCTCTCTCTCTCTCTCTCTCTCTCTCTCTCTCAAGGAAGAAACACAAAACACACAACAAAACAACAATCCAATAGTCACAACACATCACAGGTAAACCCCTAATTTCACTTTATTATTCTTAAAAATGGTTCATTTCGGATATTTTGAGGAAGGCTGGTTTCTTGTAATTAAGTTGTCTCGTTCATTCCGATTGAAAGCAACCTGCTGTCCAATTTCTTCCTCGTAATATTCCAACACCGGATCTTAATAATTAATTGCTATTTAATTTGGTTTCCGTGTTGACTCATTCTTTGATTTCCCAAATTAGGGTTTCTTATTTAAGCTGTTGATTTAATTGGAATGAATTTTAGTTTTCTGGGTCTAATTTGAACACTGTTATGGTTACATGTCCTCATTTTCGTGCTTTAGTGGTAATAACAATTTGTATAACTCTTCACTCTTGTTTAAATTTGAAAGATCTGTTTCAATTGAGAATTATGTTGATTGTCAAATGTTAATAATGCCATAAATTTTCGATCTTTATTGCTTTTATGATCCAATTTATATATTCTGCATATGATTGATTATCTGACACTAACTGATTAACTAAAATTAAGACTGAAAATACCTTGATATATTCTGAATAATTTGAATTCTTTCGACGTATATGTCGTCAAAAGTGATTTATCGGTTTATCACGATTTCAGGGATTGTAAATTATTATTATTTTGAAATTGATTAGTATGATCGTTTTGACGTGTTGTGATGGTTATGTAGGGTTACGTGCCGCCACCTGGATACTTTATACGTTTGGTGAAACCGAGGGCTCGAGACGGTTTAACTTTGAGGAAAAGAGAGAGGACACGGAGGTGGTTTTGTTGTACTTGTCAAGTCGAAGAGTCTTACCCTTCAAATGACAATGGCTTTGTGAAAAGCCACAATGATCATGTTGATGGTATGGTTAATGTTAGTAGTTTAGATAATGCCTAATGACGAAAATGCTCTTTTTAGAATTTAAAAGACCAAAATATCCTTCTAGATATGGTTTTAATTGTGTATTGAAAGTACTTATAGGCCACCCAAGTAAGTGTCTGATTTTATATATACCAAATTTAGAGGGAAAAATGTCTCGTGACTAAAAATCTAAAGTACCCTTTTAAGTTTTGAAAAGACCTAAATACCCTTCTAGATATGGTTTTAACTGTATACTGAAACTACTTTTAAGGCCACCCAAGTACGTGTTTGATGTTGTTAATACCAGATTCAGATAAACAAATGGCCAATGACGAGAATGCCTTTTTAATTTTTTTAAAAGACCTAAGTGCCCTTCTATATTTGACTTAAACTATATATTGAAACTTTCAATAGGGGACGGTTCATGTACAAAATAATCTTAACATGAGAACGTAGGAAGCGATACCAATTTGCCAAAAATGAGAACGTAGGAAACAATACCAATCTACGTAAGCAATGTTTTATAATAAGTAATAACAAAGAAAAAGCCTAATCATAACAACGAAAGAATCAGATTCAGCAACAAACTAATGACAGCAAATAGTTATAACAGCAAAAGAAAAAAACCTAATAATAACAACAAAATGTAAATCAACAAATACTTATAATGTCTCATAATCGAAAATCAGCAAATACGAACAAAAAATTAACAGCAAACACTTAAAAAACAAACCTAATAATAACAGCAAATTGGTTCTTACTGTTTTCATGTTAAGAAGTATTTGTATTTGATCCTGAAACTTGAAACTACTTAACAGGCCACCCAAGTATGTGTCTGATATTGTCTATACCAATTTTAGAGAAACAAATGCCTTATGACTAAACTGCCTTTTTAAATGCTGAAAAGATCAAAGTACACATCTTGATATGGTTTTAATGTTTTTATCTACATGTAATGTAGGACAGCAAAAGGTTCAACCTCCTGTCAAACATGATGCACAAAAAGCAGTCCCGGTAATTGAAGTGCCTGCACTTTCGCTCGATGAACTGAAAGAAAAAACCGAGAATTTTGGATCAAAGTCGTTGATTGGTGAAGGTTCATACGGGCGCGTTTATTTTGCAAATTTAAATAATGGTAAAAGCGTGGCTGTTAAAAAGCTTGATGTTTCTACTGAAGCTGAATCCAATAACGAGTTTTTGACTCAGGTAATGTATTAAATATGAAACAACCATAATATCCTTGTATCATCACCTATGGGAATTGATCTAAATGGGTTTGGTTCCAAACTGGATTACAAAGCGGATACCATGAGGGTTTAGACGTGGCAAGATGGTCAAACGAGTTAGGTAACAGGTCGAAATGGCCCATGCCGAGTTGGGTTTATCTGCAAACACTTTTTGTCTATTATATATTATTATATGTATTCTTTTTCTAAATTATTATTGCATTAAATTAAATTAAATTAAATATTACTACTACAAAAACAGTTTTACTACAAAAACAATTAGAATGAGACGATTTTGGAGGTTGTATGCACTTCCGATAGATTTTGGTTGATTTTTAATCCGTTGACCCATTTCTTGTGTTTGCCCGTATCTTAAATTTAAATTTGACCCTTTCTTAAGTGAACAAATCAAAGTACTAAAAATGTTAGTAAACAGGTCCAGATTGCCACCTGTAATCAGGTTGTTTTAATTTGAATATTTTAAACCTAAAGCAACATATTTTCAACATCACATTTTTTCGTTTTCCATTTTTAATAAAAGTGCTCTCTATTGAAGGTTGCAATGGTCTCTACCCTGAAACACGAAAATTTTGTTGAGCTGTGCGGTTATTGTGTCGAAGGGAGCACACGCGTTTTAGCTTATGAATTTGCAACCATGGGATCTTTACATGACATATTGCACGGTATGAAACTTTTTTTTCCATTTTTTTATTTTATAATGTTGTTTCATGGGGTTAAAGTTTTTAATGTGTGTCTTTACCTATATACACAGGCAGGAAGGGTGTGCAAGGGGCACAACCAGGGCCCGTGCTTGATTGGATGCAAAGAGTAAGAATTGCTGTTGATGCCACAAAAGGGCTTGAGTACTTGCATGAAAAGGTCTAACCTTCAATAATTCACAGAGATGTTAGGTCTAGTAACGTGTTACTATTTGAAGATTTAAGAGCCAAGATTGCGGATTTTAATCTTTCAAATCAAGCTCCCGATATGGCGGCTCGTTTGCATTCTACTCGTGTTTTGGGTACTTTTGGATATCATGCACCAGAGTAATCATTCTAAACCCTTAGTCAATTTGTTATAATGTAATATTATTATTTGTGTAAATGTTTTTAATGATATTTTTATGTAGATACGCGATGACTGGACAGTTGACACAAAAAAGTGACGCGTATAGCTTTGGTGTTGTTTTGCTTGAGCTTTTAACTGGCCGAAAACCTGTTGATCACACTATGCCACGTGGACAACAAAGTCTTGTCACTTGGGTGAGTTTCCTTTTTATTAATATATGTTTTTTTATATTAACAAGTTAAGAGTTTAATTTTATTTATTGATTTTGTTTCTTGTACATATAGGCGACACCTAGGTTAAGTGAGGACAAGGTTAACAATGTGTTGATCCAAGGCTTAAGGGAGAATATCCTCCAAAAGCAGTTGCAAAGGTCTCTTTTGGAATATTGTTATTGCCTGTTAATGATGAATAACTAAACTAACTGACATTTGTTTTGTTGATGCAGTTGGCGGCTGTGGCGGCTTTATGTGTGCAATACGAGTCTGAGTTTAGGCCTAATATGAGCATTGTTGTGAAGGCCCTTCAACCACTGTTGAGGGCTCCTGCACCAGCAGCTCCAGAAGTATAATGTAAAAAGCTAAAAAGATTAATAAACGAATTTGTGAGCGTTGATTTCCTCAACAGATTTATGGTGATTTATGTTGGTGGCCGTAGATTTTAGTTTGATTTGAGGCATATACATTTTGGTTTGAGGTGCGCGCATATAATGTATATATGCGCATATGACTACGCCCTGCTTGCGGTGCGCACATTATCTTGCGGTGCGCGCATATAATGTATATATGCGTGAACCCTCAGGTGGGCAAAAGTAAAATTGCACTAATTTTGACATTATTTTACTAATCTCATGAAAATAACGTTAAAAGTGGCGGAAGGTTAATCAGGCATCATGTGGTGGCGCTGATAGCCGAAAGACAAGGGCACATGCACCAATCAGCCGGTGTCCCGATGATTGAGTGCTATGTGCCTTATGTCCAAGGCTTGATGCAAAACTACTATCGAGCCGGGGGTCTCACCTGAAGCAGTCTCTATATCCCTATGGGATAGAGGTAAGGCTGTCTACATCTTACCCTCCTCAGACCCTACCATAGCATTGCTATTGGTGGGATATACTGAGTACGATGATGATGATGATGATGATGATGATGATGATGATGATGATGATGATGATATTTTGGTTTGAGGATATGGATGTGTGCTTGTGTTCAGATTGGTCTGTTATATTATATATCTTCTGTTTGTCAAGAATTATGAAATAATATAAACCTGGTTTTATGGTGATATGTTGTTAGTTTTTAAGTGATTTTCTGTCTGCAGGGTATATTATGGACTTATGGTTGCTATTTTCATTAAAATACACGAGATTAAATAAAATACACTTTACAACACCTCAACAACCTTTTCTTGCTTACAAGTTCAAATCACTCGAACCTTTAAACCGATCATTGGTCTAACTAGTTAAAGACAACTTGTCGGGTTAAGTATGCCAGATGCGGTCCCAGAAGCATACGCACAAGATGACACCGCAAGTTTATTCCCACGAACATAGTTAAGGTTAACATCTTGTAACCTTATCCCACTGCACGGGTTTCCCGGACTACAATCCAGTTTAACTGCCACTTGAGTGGCAGATGTTCCATGGATATCCTCGTACACCACATCCTTGATCTTAACGCCGGACACCTGATCCGGACAGTTGTTTTTGTCCGGGCAGTACCTTTGCTCAATGATGATTGGGTTACTGACATTGACCATGGTCACATGCTGGAAAGTGGCACCTGTTACGAACCCATGACTAGCCCTTGCCCATGTTTTTATTCTCACACCGTTTTGAGTTCCTCTAAACGTTACGGTTGATACAGTTATGTTCTGCACACCCAGTTCATCCAAATCCCACCCTAGACTTCCAATGCTGCAACCAAATATATATTAGTTTAACTTATAGGGATGACAAACAAACCAGACTCGACAGGCAAACCCGAAACATTCAGGTATAGGATTAGTGGATTAGTTAGGGTGTGCATTTCTGACACGACATGGACCTCACGGTCCTCACATGAACTTTCCAGGTTTCAGTTTAGTATAAATGGGCTCGGACCAGCTTGCCTTTTGGGTCAAACCCAAGAACATGTTAAGCTAAGCATGCCATGTTTGTGTTAGACTGGTAGGTTCGTGGATTGACCTATTTGACCCGTTTTATTTTTTAATCCTTAACATGTTTTAATATAATATTCATAAATAACATATAGCGTCCGTGTCTGTGTCAACCCATTAATATTCGTGTCGTTTTTTGGTTCACACACTTGACACGAATACATGATTTTCAGGTTCGTGTTGTGTTTGGATTTGTTTCAAAGTTTCTGGTTTGCGACGCGTGTTGAACCCGCCAACCCGCAAAGATGACCTGTTTAGCACCCCTAGGATTAGTTTTAAAAATATTCGTGGGTATAGGATGGATAGTTTTAGTTGATACCCAAACCACACCCATAAATATTTTCTTTCGTTTTTTATTCTTACGTAGTTACGTATTTGGAAATCGCAACAAATAATTTTTAACAAACTAACGGGTATTACTGATACCCAGGTATGGGAGTGGGATTACCTGATGCCATTACCAGGGCCACACGCCACGCCCTGGATCCAGAGGTTACTATTGCCAGGGCCTATAGATATACAATCATCTCCTGTGGCGATTTTAGAATTCAAGATGGTGACACCGGTCGATGATATCAAATGGATGCCATCCGTGTTCGGGCTGGCACCGGATGCTGATATGCTCACTCCTTGCAGCTTGGCATTGATGCATGCATCTAACAGAATGTGGAACATTTGGCTGTTAACTGACTTCAACCCGCTTATAACAATGTTCTTTGAGTTGAATATTCCCAGTGTCTGCATAAAACCAAACTAATATTCATTTCCATGTACATATATCATGAGGTTATACAACCTTATTTAAGAAAGATTCAAGAAAGTACACAGACAAAACCAAACAACCGATTTTAGATGACTTATTAGATATTAACAAATGGTCTAATCTAAAAGTTTTAGGATCAAATTGTCAAACCAAATCCAAACGGTTTTTTAAACTCAAAATTGAATTTTCGGTTTTTGGTTCGAGGGGTTGGTCTTGAGTTTAAAACCAGCCTTTTTTTTAATTAATAATTAATTCGTTATCATAGATTTAGGCTAAAAATTTTTGAGTTACATTTTTTCTTAAATTTTTTATAAATTATTAAATTCAAATAAAAAAATAAAAATGCATAAATTCGGTTTGGTTTGGTATTTCAGTTATAATTACAGGCAAAACCGAACCGAAATTCGGTTTTTATGAAAACGTAAAACCAAACCGTCTGTTTTCGTTTGGGTTTGGTTATTTAGTTAAAGATTGGTTTCTTTGGTTTCATGCCACCAGTTCGGTTTGAGCTCAAAACCAACCCAAACACACCCCTACCTCCTACCACCCATAATCCTTCGTAGTTTGATAAATTATTCATAAATAATAATATTACCGTAGCTCCAGACGGACAGCTTTTGCCAGAGGTTTTACAGGACCATAGAGAACCACCTCGGGCATCAAGAGTCCCGCCCGAGATGGTGACATGGTTGACTCTATGGAACCTAATCCAGTCACCCGAGCTAGCAATCGCGCCATAGTTATAAGGCGCAGCAAGTGTTCCGTAGATCTTTATCGTGATGGAACTGCTCTGACATCTTTCGCCAGCAAAAGTGATGGCAGTTGCAAGCAGGTAGGTCCCTGTAGGAACATAAATAACCGCCGACTTTGTAGAATTACACGCAGAAGACCACGCACTGAGAAACGCCTTGGTCGAGTCAGTATTGCCATCGCCTTTAGCCCCGAAACTTGTCACATTGTATGTAACCTTTGCTGATGCTGCTGATAATGAGACAAGTGCAATGATCACAAGGAAAACAGTCTTCATGTTACCTATGTTTTTTAAGGATATGTAGATAAAGACCAAACATGATATGTATATATATACACATAGGTGTGTATACATTTATGTATGTAGACACACCTGATATGATTCCTGATTATGCTTAGTTCATGCATTACAAAAATGATTAAAATGATATGATAGTTTGTGGAGTTGGAAGATCGTGCATGTTTTGTGTAATCATTTATGGGATTAACTTATGATACATAATGATTGTTATATGATCATTGATCAAGTAATAAACTATGTGGTCGGTTATCCGGATTGACTTTACAAAACTTATCATTCAGTACTGGTGTCTAATTTTTTAGAAGTACTTGTACCTGAATACTCAAACTCGTATAACTTGAGAGAGCTTGAGCTTGAGCTCAAGCCCGAGCTTGGTTTATTTGGAGGTTTATGTCTGAAGTTCAAACTCGGCCTCTTAATAATATTTCAAACTCAAGGGTTCGGGCTCGGACCTTCTTTTATGCATTGAACATTCAATTAATTTACTTATATGCATATAAAATTACTTTTATATATTTATAATAAAAAAATGTTTATTATTCAGTCACTTTTTGTCTATAAATCAGCATGACATCAAATGTACATGTCATGTGAGAGATCGTAGTATGTTACCAAAAGCACTGCACAAATAAGTTCTAACATGTCTTGATACAAATTTATTATTTATTATAAGTGATAATACAAAAGCAAACTCAAGACACATAATCTGAACAAACTTATATAAGATTCAGTCTTTATAATCCCAACTTAAAAACCAAAAACTTATCTCACAGAATAAATAAAAAACATTTAGAAACAAAGGACTATGAACCTCAAAGATTCCAAAGCATGCACCTATTATTTCATTCAAGATTCAACCCACATCAACATGGTCTTTGACTACAACCCCAAAGTCAACTCAACTCGAAGCCGAGTCTTTAGTAGTTGACGGGTTAAACGGTTTCTGTTCAGCACACGTAAGCACCTCATGGGGCCCGCCTTGCTCTCGGCCCACACCCATCAAGTCAAGATAATACAAGTAATGTGACACGATGGTTGTCATGTCATCAATGTCACCTTTGCCACATGTGCGTTCGCCATAGAGAATGTTCATGGTGGCCCCGAACCCAGGGACCCGGTTGGACAATGTGTCATTTTTGGTGGGCTTCCAGTTGCCCACCATGACGTCATGGGCTGAGGGCTGGCCCTTTTTCAATGGAGTGATCCAGTGAAAGATTGCAGCTTGGAAGGCTAAAGTGGCGTTTTGTTCAAGGTATTCGGGGTGGTGTAAAAGGTCAACTTTTAAGTTGTCGCCAAGGTATCCATAGTTGTAGTTCCTGAAACAACACAACGGTTAGAATTAACAATTTTGTGGTGCAAAACTTGTTATTTTATCACGAGCCAATAACGCTTTCTCTTGGCTCAAACACATCACTATTTACCAGGTTTCAGAATAAGTGGCGTAAATTTAAATTAACATAAGAAAAAAACAACTCGTACCAGTAAACAGGTAGAGCACCACGGCCGAAATATAAAGCTCCGGGAGCACAAGGGTAAGTGTATTTGTAGTTGTCGTCACAATAATCTTGCATAGGACTCATTTCTTTGTTGTAGCATAATCCCCATGCAGTGGGCCCTCCGGTTGCCACTCCATATCCACCTAAACCATTTACAATAGCAAACATCAAGTTGACCCAATTAAGATAAAACAAACTCAAATTGACCTATTCTTAGGTAGGGTTGTAAGCGAGCCGAGCCAAGCCAGATAAAAACAAAAGTCAAACCATTGAAAGCATGAACATGACTTACAAGAAGTTTGACTTCCAACATGAGCAAGAAAAGCAGCAACCTCCAACATCTGTGTAGTCTTGTTGCCAGTAGTACCAAACCCTAGAGGCTGATAAATGGCTGAAGCGGTGATGAACGATTTGAAATCCCAAAAACCAACGGCGTGCGCGACTGGAGCGTTTCTTTTTGAGAAAAGATTCTCAAACTGATAATAATCAAAATACTGAGATATTGTGAGGTTGCAGCAATACTGTGACCACCCTTTACATTCCCAGCCCTGATCACAAACTTTTTTCCCCTTAATTTTTTTAACCACTACTGGTGATGTGTCAGCATTCGTGATTGAAATGATCATAAACATTAGAGTTACCACCAAAAGACACACATGTTTTGTCTCCATTCTTCTCGGCTGCAAAAGAAGGAACAAAAACAGAACACCACATGATAAATTAAGCTCCTTTCATGTAAAAGATATTAAAGAAAAAAACAAAAATTAAGTGATCCCCTAGATGCTTTTGAGTAAAAAAAAAATCCAAAGTGAGAAGTTAAGTTTTTGTTTCTTTTCCTTCTTTTTTTTTTCTATTAACATAAACAAATTGGCAAATAGAATACAAAAATAAGAGATGCCTAGATACTTTGAATTAACAGTCGGTTCTTTGTATGTTAGGGTTGACTAATGAATACGACAGAAAACTTAACACACATTGATGAATTAAGTTGTTTCTTTATTGGGGTTTTGGTCAAAAGATAAATAAAAGAATACACCTGGTAAAAATCAATATATTCATTTTATTTGCCCATTTCACAAAATTTTCTTAGAAAAAGGTATATTATGGGACAATATGCTGTAAAGTGGATCCTTGTTTGATGACAATTTGACTAAAACACAAGATCTGAGATGAATCAAAGATGAAATGAGCAAAAAATAAACACAAATCCAATAGCGAAATACAGGGTTTGAGAGGATAAAAAGCAAGGTTTGATATGAATCACAATATAATAAATCAACTGAAATTCCCAGCAATAAATCAAGTTCCTTTTTCTTGATTATGTGGGCATTTGGTGTAAAGATCCTGATAAAAACGTGAATAAGAGAGACCCAAATGCTTAAAATAACTGATACTGAGTAAAATTAGTTTACTTTTACGGTTTTAATGGAAAATGAGAATAAACACACGATTTGCTTTAATCACAATCTGAAATTAGCAGAATTTAAACAAAGCTCCTGTTCTTGATTTGGGCATTTAGTCAAGAATTCTGAAAAGAAAACAAGGCCCAGAAGCTGAAATTAACTAAAAACAATACACCCAATGACCGATTTTTTATTCTTTTTAGGCTTCTTATAAAAATTTGACAAAAAAAAAACACTAATTTTAAGATGAATTTCTCTTGAAACTAGGGCATTTGGTGAATTTTTATTGAGAACACATAAATCACATTCTCTAAAACAATAAACCCATCAACAAATTTTGATTCTTTCTAGGGTTCTAATGGGAATTTTGGCAAATAAACGAAAAACCCGGAATTTATGATAACTCAAGCCTATTTCTTGAAAATTTGGGCATTTGGTAAAATTCTGCTAGAAAACACATAAATCACAGAGACCCAGATCCTATAAACAACAATTAACATCTAAGACAATAAACCCATCAACAAATTTAATTCTTTTTAGTGCTCTAACTGATTTTTTTTTAATAATTAGGGAATTTGGTGAATTCTGCCAGAAAACACATAAATCATATAGACCCAGATCCTATAAACAACAATTAACATCTAAAACCATAAACCCATTAACAAATTTCATTCTTTATAGGGTTCAAATTAAAATTCTGACAAAAAAATACAAAATTTAAGATAACTCAAGCCCATTTCTTGATAATTAGGGCATTTGGTGAAATAAGCTAGAAAACACATAAATCACAAAGACCCATATCCTAAAAAGAACTAAAACAATAAACCCATCAAAGAAATTAGCTTCCTTTAGGGTTTTACACACAATTTTAATTTTAATTTCAAGAAAGTAAAATATGCACTTACTGAGAGTGGAGACTTATGCTTCTGCCCTATTATTATGTGATGAAAATGCAGCCGCTGCTTTTTGTATGAAAAAATATTGCTTGCTTGTGGGTTTGTTGTTTCTTTGCCTCCAATTCAATGAAGGTGAAGTGTATGTTTGTGTGAATTGAATAATGGTGTGGAAATGAACGGTGGAGATTGAGAGATGAGGTTCGGTTGATGTGTTTACATCGTTGATAGATGGTTGGTGTTTAATAAGGAACAGGCTGGATTTGGAATCAAGTAAACGTATTGAACCATGACTCACCAACTAGACATTGAAGTGGACTCGCCACCGACAGCTCAACAGGTCCGATTTGGAACTGTGACTCGGGTTCAACTTGGTGAGCTTGAAGGATTTGGGTTTGCACTTTTGCACATGTCACGTAGACATGTACTGTCGGTTTGCTTTTTTTTTTCTTTTTTCTCTTGCTCTTTCCTTTTTTCCTTTACAAAAGGTAGTTGTAGTTTGTCTTTTAAGAAGTTAAATGTCTGTAGTCTGTAATTCATATTTGTGAACCTATGTAAAAGAAAAGATGGATCAAAGGTATGCAGTTTGTAATAAGAAGGTTGTTTGTTTTTTAACTTCTGCAGATTGCTAAATTAAACGGAAATTCAAATAAAAGGATTTTTCAAACTTAAAATAGTTTTTCAACATTGAAATTTAAATAACGATTATACAACACTGAAATAATAATATACATTAAACCACTTAAAGCATTCATTTCATACTTTGCATTAACTACTTAGCAATTTCATCTCGTAACCGAATCATATATTCCTAGAAGAGATGGCAGGCGGTGGCGGAGAGTAGTGTGGACGAGAGGTAGCAAAGCAGGGTACAATAGGTTTATGCCTCGAGTGTCGGATTTCGATTGGTGGAGTAGGGGATGTGAAGGGGCGCCGCTGGTCGAGGGGCGACGGTCGATGGAGGAGTGAGCGTGGTGGCTAGGGTTGAGAGTCTATGAAGGAGAACGATGGTTAATGATGTTAGAAAGAGGTTATAAGATGTAAAAAGAGGATGTGTCAGATCTACGCTAAGAAGAGCTCGTGCAAATGTTTTTTCAATGAAACATATGCGAGAAAACACTCTGCAGAAGCTCATATTTGGGCGTTGTCTGCGCGGTGCATACAGAAGAACTATTGCGAATTTTTTTTTAAAGAAAAACAACACAGCCTTATAATCGTTCCTAATTATTGGGATTTTTTGGGACTTTATGTATATAATTAGTTGATTGGAGTGATGAAATGTTTACTTTTTTTTTCTTACTTTTGTGGAACAACTTACAACAATCTATTGATTATACTTTTTCACTTTGTAAAACAAAACTAAAAAAGTATAGTAGACCATTGAAGTGTATATGAAAATCTCAATGTGATAATTGTATACTTATGATCATAAATTCATTACACATTTGACCTGTAATATTGCTTTTTGTTGAAGCAACAAATAGTACGTGAGAGATTGGTTCAAGAGCTGACACTCAATATATTTTTTTCTTATAATAATACTTTTCAGAGTAGGTCCCAGATTATATTCAAAATAGGTCATTCGTGGTGACGTATTATTTTATGAAGATATATATATTACAAGAAAACATATATGTTTAACAACAAACTTTATTATACAAACTATTAAACACGAGAGTGTGGTTCTCTTGTCAGTCTAGTCACGTCCATGAAGCTTCAACCATCTAGGGGTGTTTTTCCTAAAAATATTTTAAAAACATATTTTTATTAGCTTTCGCTAAGTAAGCACACCATTTTATAAAAGTATGTTTATTTTCATATGGAATTTAACATCCAAATTCCTTGAGATTTCAACACCCGAATCCTTATATTTACTCATCATTATTCTTTGGGAATTCAACACCCGAATTCCTTATGTTTACTCCTTATATTCTTTGGGAATTCAACACCCGAATTCCTTATGAGCTCATTTTTAACCCATGAGGGTTATTAACTCTAGTGACGGATCTAGAACATAATTTCATGGGTAGCGCAATTTTTTTTTCACCATACATAAAAAAATGACGATAATACACAAAGTTAAACATACTAGGTATGTAGAGCCATTACGCCGTCTTCTGTTACTTTATCAAATGTTTCTCTTTCGACCGCACAAACCTGGTATATAGTAACCAATAAACAATTAATCATCACATCAGTCACACTATCCAATTAAAGATACAGGGCAATAAAAAGTAACACTTGTATCTAAGAAACCGATAACGTTTTTTTGAAGTTGACTAACGTTGATATGTACTTGACATTTATTTTTAGTGAAGTATACTTACTCTCATTCTCCTACTTTGAAATGTTAATAAGTATATCTTCTTCATTGTAATTGGCTGTACGAGACGAGGGTCTGAAGTCACAATAAAAAACATTTTTTTTATTATAGCCGAACCTTTAAAAACATGTATAGTTAGGTAATAGTCTTAATTCTTATACAAATAGCTTGGCTTGAATTCTTTTAAAATAATGTCACAATAATACCTTAATAGTATACTTTTATGGAAGGACATAAACAAATTTAGGAAAATTCAATTAAATTTAATTACATATACAAATATACAAATAGTAATTTTTTTACTTAACTATATACACATATTGTTGTCATATCTATTTTGGTGGAGTGATAAGATGGTTAAACCATACGTTATCGGTCATTTTTTTCATTTCTTTTATCATTCATCACGTCTACGTTATCTCAGTGTCAACTCAATTTT
This sequence comes from Bidens hawaiensis, assembly GCF_021521415.1. NCBI lineage: Eukaryota > Viridiplantae > Streptophyta > Magnoliopsida > Asterales > Asteraceae > Bidens > Bidens hawaiensis. Next base: position 44,630 of record NW_027494410.1, on the reverse strand, counting down.
TCCTCAATTATTAAACATCACAACTCAACCCTTATTATTGTTTATTTCCCTTATTTTCCACAATTATTTTATTTAATAATATAAATAAATGGAAATGAATAGAAAAAAAAATCTCATTGTATAGCCCTCCACCATCCTTCAAATAGTGTACATTGCTACCCTCATTCTCTCATGACCATTTGGAGGCGGCGTGATGTTCCTCCTTCACCCTTGAAGGAGAGAGCCTACCACGTAGGACCCTTTAAAGGTCTTTCATGACCTATACCCCATAGCCTTAGTGTCTACAATATGATGCCAAAAGTTTAATCTATGTAGAATCTACATGTATACTACTAAAATAAAGCAATTCTTTCAAATGTCATTCAATTAGAGTAGTTAACTAGAATGTCAAAAAATACTATTACCATTTATATAATTACTAACGAAATTACAAATATAACTTTAGTGTTGTATTAAATGAGATTTTAGATATTTATGAATTATAAAAATTTATTTATCATTATTTATACCTTATAAATCTATAAGGTATACTATTATGTTTATTATTAAATTTAACATTTTTATTGTATTTTTTCAACCATCCGTGTATTACATGGGCTATATCTTAAGGTAACATTTAATCATTAGTAAGATTATACATATCAATTGTTAGAAAAAATCAAATAAATTTAGTGAAACCAAACAAAAATAAATTAATATAATTTAATTAAATAAAGTAAAAGTTAAGTTGAGTCACTACTAATAATCTTTTTTATTTTTAAAAAGTGACTTGTTCTTATATTCTGAGGAAGTATAAGAAAATAAAATATGAATAAAATTCCTAGATATGCTAAAAGAAGTGCAGTCTACCTTATAGAGTTGTAGGTATTGAGTGGCTTAAATTAATTGAACGTAAATAAATGCTAAAACAAAATTACCTTTTATCCTTCTTCTTCACCAAACTTCAATGGCTATCATTTCAACGTAAAATTCACCTCCGATCACCGGAAAATGTTGCATAATATTAACTTTGTTTTTCTTTTCTCGTTTGAGTTGCCCCCCTTAATCTCAGGGGTAACATAATATAATTTCAGGGGTAACGAAACACATAAAAAATAAGAAAAATTAAAAATTTTCCACTACGCCGGAAAAGTTGAGGGGTAGCGGTGCTACCCCTGCCTATGCCTTCCATCCGCCCCTGATTAACTCCCCCTTTTATTTGGAGTTCAACAACCGAACTCCTTGAGATTTCAACTCCCGAAATCTTTTTATATATAATATCAAAATTTTGGAGTTTTAATTATTAAAACTGTCAGGACTCATAACCCATATATTTTTATTGGAACTTACCACCATATTTATTTCAAAACTATAGCCTCTTTTTAAGCCACCAATTTCATATACTTGGAACCATAATCTCATAAAACATTTTCCAAATAATCATATATTTGAGTACTAAATAAGCACGTATAACACGCTATAAAATAACATGATTATGGTTCCGTGTACTTACCTCTTCGTATTAGTAACTCAAGTGTAGACGACAACCCGCTATGATGGAAACGTCTCTATAATACAACTACTCTGTTTTCTTGTTTAAAAGTTTACACCTATATAGACTAAATTTGAGTGTCATATGATGATGTATCAGACTATTGTGCTTGGAAAGCATTTATATATATAAGGCATTCTTATCAATTAAGAAATCTTCTCCATTAAGAAAACTTTTGTCAAGAATATACGAGCTGACATCATTTTCTTACCCTATAAGATTTAAAATTTTCTATTATAATACAGATATTATGGATATGCATGACATCCAATTCAAAGACTTACTCGTTAAGGATTTCTACAATCTTATCTTTTCCATTTTAATATTATAATAAAGATATTATGGATATGCATGGCATCTGATTCAAAGACTTACTCGTTAAGGTTTTCTACAATCTTATCTTTTCCATTTTAATATTACAATACATATATTATGAATATGCATGACATCCAATTCAAAAACTTACTCGTTTAATAATATTTGAATACAAGTTTCAAATATTTTATTTTTATCCACTAAACAGGATGTTACAAGTCATTTGCAAAGACTTGCTAAGAATCAACAACCATTAGTATAGGAGGGATATCCTACCATTAGCCTACGGCATGAAAATAAGTTAGACGTTCTTAAGAAGCGATGGTATTGATTCAGAGCGAAGTAAGGATAATTTAAAGTATTGGTTGAGTGGATTATAATGATTTACACAATGCCTTAGGGATGTTTTTTATGGTGAAATGGGAATGCTTTATTGCAGCTAGCTTTGTTAGCCTACTTTCTCTTCATTATGGGATACCTGCAACTCCCTTTTCTGCTCATGTATCCTTACTCTTTTAATGTAAGTGGGCAAAGTGTCGTATTGAGACATTTTGATTATATTCTTGGGGGTGTTTGGCCTAGCTTATTTAACTATGCTTATAGCTTTGTTAGTTTTTTTCTTTTTTTTTACAAAATAAGCTTAGTTTGGTGTTTGGTTTAGTTTTTTAAGTTTATGTTTATAAGCTAATTTGAAGAAGCTTATTTGAAGATGATTTTTTAGCTTATTTAAATAAGCTTATTTGTGTAAGGCTGTAAGTTACTTATTTTCTCTCAAAGGAAGTGGTTTAATCCATTTAATTCCACCTCACTCCTATTAATTTTTAATAAATCAATTAGTAATTAATGCATATTGTTCATTTTAACTCATGAAAAACATAATCAATTGGCCTTTTTAATAAACTTAAAACTAGTGGAAAGTGGTTTAATGCATTTTTAACGTGTCATGCCATCCTAATATATGTTGGGCGTTAGAGTATACCCCATGACCTAAGAGTCAAATGGTGGATAATTAATAAGAGACAACTTATTACTGTAACAAGTGAATGTCGTGCTAGCATCTATGGCAATTCATTATTAGAAAAAAAGACACATGTGATGAAGGATTTAACAAGACGCAATAAGAATCTTACACTCAGGGCCGACCCTTGGGGGTGGCAGGGCGACGGCCATAGGCCCGAATTTTTGAAACAAATTATATGTATCTTTATTAAAAACAATATGTATATTTAATATTTAAACACAATTACGTAACCATTAGCTTGGTCTAGTAGCAAATGGGTATTACTTACAACCAAGAGGTTGTGGGTTCTAGCCTCACTTGAGACATCTTTAATTCTTTTTTTATACAAAAGTTTTTACACAACCAAAATTATAGCCAAGTAAGCGCATATAAAAATTAAATTGTTTAAACATAACAAAATACTCTTTTTACTTAAGGCGCAAAACAATTTCCGTCTTCGGCCCAAAAGTTTTTTTGCTTTCTCGCAGCCGGGCCTGCCTACACTAAAATAATGGTATTGATAGTCGAGGGCCTAGTGACATTAATGAAATAGATGAAGACATGAGTACACAATGTAAAATAGATGATTTATGCATGAGTGCAATTAAAGATTTGATTGCAGAAGATCTAATCAACAATGATGAATGTTTATTGCATTTTCATGTATTTTTGTAGAAGTTTTATCTATAATATTTTTTATTAATAACTGTTTTGTCTTTAGTTAAAATAACAAATGATTCCCCAAACCCTCATATCCTTGTGTGACAACTTTCTTTCTTTTTCTCTCCTTCTCGTCCTATCTTGATGACACATTGTACACGTATGCATATCAATTATGTATAACTTGTTCTAACTTTTGTCGTCGTCCATGTAACTTTTCATCAATCGTGCAAACTTAAAGTAAGTTCTGCCGCACAATAAGGAAAATAAAATGTTCACGTGTTGACTGTGCAACTTAATCTCCACTTGGGTGAGAAAATTGGACGAGGGGCAAGACAACATGGCCGATGTGGTTTCGTGCTGCTAAGCAAGAACACCACTCCATCCCTTATTCCCCTTTGCAAGGTTGCTCAATTAAATTATATATTAATGTGTGGATGATGTTGTTTGAAGACACTAGTGATGTACAACCAACCCTGACTCAATTTACAACTCAAAAAGTTGATTGATGGCTAAGGATGCAAAGATGGGCATTTTACATGGTCTATGGATGCAGTGAAAAACTCATATAACACTAACGTGGAAAATAGAGTGTCAACTATGAGAGAGCCGGAGAAGATGAACCCCAACGCTTTACCTCATTGAGACGTTCTCCAGATTCCCATAAAATCTTCTCTTGTCTAGGGGCTTGACCTTAGAGGTTTCTTTTATAGCACCATAATTCATATTAGTATTTGAACGAACGTACTTCTAATCCATCTAATCAACTTCATGGCATTATTCAAAACCATTTTATAATTTAAAACATGTGCATTACTACATTACAAGTCAAGACAATAATTTTGACTCGAAATGCAAATTCCATCATCACATACATACATACATACATATACGTATATAAGCTGTTTGATTGTTTGTCGGTGACGTTTTCGTCGATTAGATCACAGCAACGCGTCAACCCGTGCTCATAATGGTGTAATTCTAAAGCAAAAACCAAACTGTTCAATTCAATTCAATTCAAATCGATTATTCGATCTGCACAACAACCACCACCTCTCACCATATTCTCCACACCAATAATATTATTATTATTGTAACATCTTCATCTTCTAGGGTTTATTTCGCGCCTTATTCTTCAACCGCCTACACTTCAATCCTTGTTAAGCTGCCAGATCTCTGACTAATCGTTATCATCAAGGTCCAATTCACATTCATTTTCACGATTCATTTACTTCTTCATTAATCTCGTCTACAATTTAGCTCTTATTAATGCCAATTTATAAGATCTGAGATCGGAGGAGATTAGCCTATCGTTTGATTTGTAATTCGTTACGGTTACGTGTCAGGATCTGATTGAATTAGGGTTTAGCACAAGTTGTACTTGGTTATTTCAATTACTTGTGAAGTTCAGGTGATTAATAGATGCATATGGCGTGTGATTTAACGTCGTTAATTTAGGTTCTGGATTATTAATTTTTGTTGATTTATCACAAATTGTTATTATCAGTCATTTTTTTTCCAGCAGTTCAGATGATTTAAGTTGTTAGTTTAGGTTATGAATTATTTATTTATGCTGATTTATTCACAAATTATTATTATTATTTTCATATATAAGTAATTCAGAAGATTTATAGTTGTTACTTGTTAGTTTAGGTTATGGATTGTTAATTTATTCTGATTTATTCACAAATTATTATTATCAATTTTTTTTTCTTCATGTTTTAGCAGTAAAGAAGATTTATAATTGTTTATTTAGGTTATGGATTTTTAATTTGTGTTGGTTGTGATTTAATGCTGTAGATTTGATATTTAGAGGAAGTGAGTGAAGCAGGGAGGATTTGGATGATGAAACAAGGGATGATAGAATGCAGTGTCTGTCATTCCAAGTTGGTGAATCCGTCTGCAAAAACTGTGTCTAGGGCTTATGATCGACATAGGAGCAAGTTTTCGAAAAAGCAACGGGCGCTAAATGTTCTTTTGGTTGTTGGTGATTGCATGTTAGTTGGCTTACAGGTGATCTCTTGACTCTTGTTATTCATCATTAGACTACAAGTGGTCAGATTTGTCATTTTGTGTATTGGTGTATATTTTGGAAAGTTTTTGCCTTTTTCAAAAGAAACTTTTGTCACCTATTGTAAGCCCTGCATTTTATATATTATTGGACCATAATGATCCAACACAGTGATGAACAAAAAAAAAAGTGTCATGAGAGAGTCTACCTGAGTACTATTCAAATTGGCTATCTTCTCAGTATTCTGTTATTCATCATTACTTTCTGCTTAAAGACTTGTAGAGTTCACAAGGACCAAAATGCATTTTGATCAAACCAACACACTAAATTGTTTTCTATAGTCAGTTGTGGGAGGTTGTCTGTGTTTCTGGTATTACATTTTTCTCATAAAAGAGCAGTTTTTAAATTCTAAACTGTTACTGGTTGGAATTTTTAGATATAATAAGTGGTGAACCATGTTTTTGTTGCATAAGCTATTATTTATTATTGGCTTAGTATTTCCTTTTTCTTTTACAGCCAATTTTGGTGTACATGTCCAAGGTTGATGGAAAGTTCAAATTTAGCCCCGTCAGTGTTAACTTTTTGACTGAATTTGCAAAGGTTATCTTTGCACTTATTATGCTTCTAATCCAGGTAAAGTTTTCTTGTTTTAGATTTATCTACATTGTCTTTTATGTTGATCAGTTTTTATATGATCCAAGTTCTTGAAGAGTTGAGCAAAACAATATTCTTTTACCTGATTTTGTTTTTTAATTCTGTTACTTTCTAAATATATAGTGCCTATCTGACCTGGTATGGATTTTGTTCTTACTAAAATTATATGGTTTTATAAATTGTTTAATTCTTTCAATATTTGCAGGCTAGAAATCAGAAGGTCGGAGAAAAACCGCTTCTTTCTGTCTCCAGTTTTGTACAGGTAATGTTACATGCTGTTTCTTCTTGTGCTTTTAAGTTTTTTTCTTTTTTTTAGAGCTTAATGAGGCATTTATTCATTTTTGATAAAATTGAAAGCCTGCAATTAGATGTCTACCATGTTTTTCTGCAGGCAGCCCGCAACAATGTGCTTCTTGCTGTTCCGGCATTACTCTATGCTATCAATAACTATCTAAAGTTCACCATGCAGGTACTTATAATGTAGAATTTCCTTCTGGTAAAGTAATTTTATAGAATACATTTTAGTTTTTAGAAACTTGAAAAGAACGAAACTTAGAATGTATTACATAATGATTTTGTGGTGATACTTTTCACTTATGTTATAATAGTTGTTTTGACATATTTACAGAAGTTTACATAATTAGATGTTAAAACTTAAAGTTCCAGATCTTTGGAAGACCAAGGACGGTGAGAGTAGACGCTTTTTGATATTTCAACAAGAAAATTTATCAAATCTTAAAAAAGTTCAAATACTCCTGGACTTGATTATCTCATACCTAACAAGGAACCGCGATGGTTTTAAAACAAAACAAAAGGGATGAAGAGAAAAAACATTAATTTGTTTTAGAAGCAACGTATTAGCAATAGCCGTATAGAGCTTTACTTTTAGCTGATGAAGCATAGTCACTTATAAGTAGAAGAAATAGCTTGAGTGCAAAATACATATTTAATCATCAAAACATAAAACAAAATAATTAGCAGTTGTTTTCTAGTAATATCTATCACATTGCTGATTGTATGTTTTGCTTGTCTCACTGTCAAACTGCATATATCACTTGGAGCCTGTTATCTAACATGACAATATATTGCAGCTTTATTTTAACCCTGCAACTGTAAAGATGCTAAGCAATCTGAAGGTAATTTTCTGTTGCATTACTTTTAAGTTTTCATCTTTTAATCAATACACTTTAGGTTCATATATATAATTTTTCTCAATTTATGCAGTAAAAGTGGAAGTATACTTTTGACAAACACATACGCTCTGTGTTTTGAATTTGTTTGTTTGTTATTATTCTTGTTGTACCTTAATTTCAACTGAAAATTGCAGGTCTTAGTGATTGCGGTTCTGTTGAAGATAGTAATGAAGCGTCGATTTTCAATAATTCAGGTCTGTTACGAGTTCTTATTTTTATCACTTAGCATATGAGATTCACTTTTTTATTTGTGTTACCTGGTAATAATTATTTAAACAAATTTCATTTTCTGTTTTCTAGTGGGAGGCTCTTGCTCTGTTGCTTATTGGAATTAGCATAAACCAAATGCGTTCGTTACCTGAGGGCTCAACCGCAATGGGGCTTCCAGTTGCAATGGGTGCTTATATCTACACATTTATTTTTGTAAGTTTTGCATTCCTTGTAGACTGATTTTGACATATTGAAACAATCTACTGTGTAAATTTAAGTTATTGAGTTAAAGAATTGATGCATACATTGGAACTGAAATGAATTCAGAGTAAGCATATTCCAGGAATATGCTCTTTTTACATTGTTTGTATAATAAAACTAACTTGAAAAGTGGAATATACAGGTTACTGTACCATCTATGGCTTCTGTTTTTAACGAATATGCATTGAAAAGCCAATATGATACAAGCATTTACATGCAGGTGAGTTTAAAATTGCATATTTGCATCCGGAAATTACCTTTTCATCTTTTTACTTGAGAATAACAGTGTGTATGTTCTGAAATTTTAACCATGTTAAATTTGCAGAATTTATTTTTATATGGATATGGTGCTATATTCAATTTCTTGGGGATCATTGGAACTGTCATTATCAAAGGTACTAACTGTCCTCGATATAAGATCTCCAGAATTTAACTTTAAACAAACGATCGAACACAAACAAATAAACGCATGAAGGTTCTTTTTCGTGTTTGTAAGTTAAGAAAATGAGTATGTTCGTGTTCGCTTATTAATAGTATAAACGAACAGTTCACGTACGTAAACGAACACACACATAACTGAATATAGATGAACATCACTGGTCGAACATTAATTAAAAGTAAGCATGAACATCAATAGACCAAATTGTAACTGGTGATACGTTTATCTCATAAAACTAGTCTAAATTGTAAGTTGTAACTGGCCGTAAAAACTCGAATATGTAAACAAATGAAGATAAACAAACAAACATAAACGGCATTCAAAAACATAAACGAACAAACAAGACGTTTTCGTGTACTTTCATTTACTTAATAACTGAACGTAAATGAACAAACATAGACAAGTGTTCACGAACATAAATGAAACAAGACAATGAAGACGTGTTCATGTACCCTCGTTTATTGAATAACCGAACATAAATGAGCGTACATGAACAAACATAAATGGACGTTCACGGACATAAATGAACGAATGATATGCGTGCCCATTCGTTTATTAAATAAACGAACATAAACAAACTTTGCATGGTTTTATTTTACAGGCCCGGAAAGCTTTGATATTTTGCAAGGACATTCAAAAGCTACAATGCTTTTAATCATAAATAATGCGGCTCAAGGAATATTATCTTCATTTTTCTTTAAATATGCTGGTAAGATTTAATGCATTAGGTACATTAGTGAGTATGCATTTATATTCTAAAACTCGGTTTGTTACGTGCAGATACTATTTTGAAAAAGTATTCTTCAACAGTCGCCACAATCTTCACGGGTTTTGCATCTGCGGCTTTATTTGGTCACACTTTGACTATAAATTTTATGCTTGGAATTTCTATTGTTTTCATATCAATGCATCAGGTATTAAATCTCAGGTGTTTGTTCTCTCAAGTCTCAACTTGTATGGGATTTTACTAAATTACCCCTCGTTTCATTCTGTTTTTAGTTTTTTTCGCCTCTTGCAAAAGTTAAGGAAGAAGGAAATGGAGTGTTGGAATTGGAGCCAGTTCAGAGCAATCACAGGTACCCAAGTAGGCCTGTAAATGAACTGTGTTGCAGGAAATTCGTCTATGTTCGTTTATTTAACATACGAACGGACACGAACAAATTTTTTTTCTGTTCATTTAGTTAATCGAGCAGACATGAACATGTCTTGTGCTTTTATTTATGTTCGTGAAAGTTTATTTACATACATTTATGTTCGTTCGTTTACGTTCGTTAATATATTTAGTTAAAATTTTGGGCCATTTACAACTTAGTCTAGTTTTAATAAATTTTGAGGCCCAACACGTTCTTCACATTACTTTTAACTGTTTTTTAGCTCAGTTATGTTCGTTCATTTACCGTTTACTGATACTGTTAATGGACGGACATAAATGAACATGATCATGCTCATTTTCGTAACGTATTCCGTTTAATTGTTCATGTTCGATCGTTTGTTCGGTTAAAGTTAAACGAACACAACATGCTTTGTTCGTATTCGTTTGGTTCGCTTACAAGTCTATACCCTAGTGCTATGTACTGCTACGCCCTTTTGCTTAGTTTAATTTTAACTATTATCTTTTAATTGTTATCTTATTCACTTTGTTTTTTAACCTTTAAATAGGGACACATTTGTAAATATAGCAGCAGGCGCAAATGAAGAGGTACGTGCGGTTGAAATAAATTTGGTGTAATGTTTTAAGGACATGTTTTTTTCTAGATTATATTAATTGACTTTTAATTTCCATTTACTAAAACTATTTAATTTGTATGATACGTTTACAGGCGAGTCATCGTGTAGAATCTGACGAAAGAAGGCCGCTACTTCCAACTTAAAATTGAAAACCAAGTAAGTTTCTCAAGCTAATGTTTGGTTTCTCTAAATACAGTTCAAAGAATAGTAACGTGAAGGTCAATGCAGGTCTCTTCTTTCAAGTAATTTTCGTGCTCTCTTTATCAGAGGGAAAAAACCTTTTACGTGTGTCGGGATATTATGGTCATTGTGGATATTGTTGAAAAAGTGTACTCTGCTTACAACCAATCAAAACACGATCTAAGATAGTGAAATTGGCTGTGTTTTTGGACTTTACTGTCATCGTATACATGTTAAGATAGAAAAATCAGCGATTTATTTGTATTGTTCATTGAGTTTAGACAATTCATTAATTCAAATTTTGTTTATTTCACTTTGGAATCTTGATTAGCGGTTTTTTTGGTTGTGTGAATCTTGGAAGAATTACAAGAATTTTGGATGTGTAAGATGGGCTTTACCCACGCGTAACTTGAACTTCATCTTGATTGCATTTTATTGAGTTTTTTTTTTATTGTCGCATGAATACGTGTAACTTGACCCTCTATCAGTGGTAGAGGCAAAAATGAACAGGTGATGAGTCAAAAAATTACACACCATTAATTGGTTAAATCTTGTAAAATTATAAGAATTTTGGATTGTGTGTAATTTGGCTTTATGAGCGTTAACTTGAAACTAGAGAGTAGCGTACTCTGTTTGCAATGAACACAAGTTATAGCAGTTGACGGTAACTTGCTTATTTTTGTTATATGAAATTACTTGATGAATCTTTGTTCAAGATGCCTTATTTCACACAAGGAGAGACGGCCACCCATTTTGTTGATATTGGGGGATTTAAACCACATGCCAAATACAAGTGAAGCATAGCTTTTACGCAGCTGATGTAGGAACACAATCGAATACACAGAATAAAACAACATAAAAGGTAGGAAACTCAAAATATAAAAGAAGAAACATGAAATGTAGACTACTAACTATGCATGTGCACCCCGTTGCCATTTTAAAATAAACACCATCATCACCTTTACATAAACCAGTTTTTCATGCTATCAAAAAACCGAAAAAAAGCATTCCTCCCACGGCGATTAACAAGTAAAGCCCCACATGCTATCCAGAACCCAGTTGCAAAGCCAGTAGCAGCACCGATATATAACCATCTCTCAAGTTCATCGACTCCTTCACCACCACCCTCACTTTGACCAAGGACACGAGGTATCTCTAACTCTTTGCCTCCAGGGCAATATTTGGTCAGGGGAGGTCCACACAACCCTTCATTTCCGGTGTACCTTGAAGAATCAAAGGATTGGAGTTGAGTGCTCGATGGAATTCTCCCCGACAATTTATTACATGAGACATCTAGATAATCTAATAAAGTCATTTGAGACATGCTTGTTGGCATCCGTCCTGAAAGATTGTTTCTAGATAGATCCAGTTGTAGAAGACTTTTCATCAAACCAACTTCTGGTGGAATCTCTCCATGGAGAGCGTTCACTGACAGGTTCAATGCAATCAATTCATGGAGATTCGTTAGTTCATCCGGGATACTTCCTGTTAAATTGTTGCAAGATAAATCAATGCTCTTCACCAATCCTAGAGTGTTGCGAAATTCACGTACACTTCCTTGCCAGTTGATCATCTCATTGTCAACATAGTTCGTAATCTCATAATACTCACCCATGTAGCCACTCTTAACGTAAATACTAACAGCGTGCACATTCTGGCGAGGAGAGAATCCACCTTGAACCATGGCAGTGAGATTATTGAAGCAAGAGGGGATGGCTCCATAGAGGTTGTTCATTGACAAGTCCAGAGTTTGTAGATTTACCAAGTGACATAATTGTAAAGGGATGGTTCCAAAGAAGTTATTTGCTGCCAGGCTAAGAACATACAACCCTGATAACTTTCCCCCTATCCAATCAGGCACGGGACCAGAAAACTTGTTGCCTTTCAACCCCAAAAATGTTAACATGGTGCAGTTCTTTAACGATAGTGGCAGTTCTCCTGATAAGTTGTTGTTATGTAAATTCAAAACCTCGAGAGTGAACAAATACTCAACTGAAGATGGAAGCTTTCCAAACAGATTGTTTTGTCCAAGATCAAGAACTCTTAGATATTTGAAATGCCACAAACAATCTGGAATTCTACCTGTGAATGAGTTATGTGAAAGATCAAGGGACGATAAATACCCATCAACAATTTGGCACAAAAAGGAAATTTCTCCATAGAATTTGTTTTTGGAAAGGTCTAGATGTGATAAACTGGAAGGAACATGCTCTATAGAACCATAAAAATTGTTAGAACTCATATTTATGTCTGAAGTTCCAGTATTAAAATTCGATAGCAAATCTGTCACTTTCCCGGTGATGTTGCTGGAGGAGAGATCTAAATTATACAATTGAGAAGGCCACATGTTCCAAAACTCTACAGGCATTACGTCTGAAATTCCGGTGTTGGAAATGTCAAGAGATGTAAGATTTTTTAGTGACTGAATCCATTTCGGGAAGCCGGGCCCTAGCTTGCAGGACCTCAACGAAATAATGTATATATAAGAAAGGTTTGACATGTGAGCTTTTGAAGGAACTCCTTCAATTGAGTTGTTTGAAAGATCTAAAGTCCAAAGCTTTGACTTTCCAATGCTTTCAGAGATGGCTCCTTTAAGAGAATTGGAAGAAACGTCTAGTTCTTGAAGCTCGGGTAGTTCCCACACCTTTTCACTTACAGTTCCATTTAACATATTATTAGAAAGGCATAAATGTACCAGGGATGTAAAATTCTGGATATCATCTGACAATGACCCTGTAAATTGGCTACTTTGAGCATCCAACCTTTGTAATGTAACAGATGCGCATCCAGACAAGTTGTATAGAAAATTAGAAAATTTGAAAGCTACATCGTTGTCACGAAAATATAAAGAGGACAAACTACAGAAATTTCCAAGATTTCTGGGAATCCCATCTAACTTGTTGCCAGAGAGATCAAGATCTACAAGTTTATTGCTTGTTAACTGGAACAACCAATGATACAAGGATGAGTTGAGATTGTTGTTCCCAAGATTAAGGGAACTAATAGATGAAGAAAGAGAAGAGTTCTCATATGAAGAATATGGATGTGTGACTTGTGAGAGGTTACATCTCGTTAAAATTAAATAAGACAGCTTATGAAGGCTTTGAATCACATTTACCCAATGATTTTCTTTGGCTAGGGATATACCTGACATATCAAGGTCCTCCAAATGTGTGAGACGAGATAACCAATCAAGGTTTTCAATTGTACATCCTCCAAGATCTCCAAGTGAAAGAACTTGCAAGTTGGTGATGTTCCCAATTTCTGGAGGGATGGCCCCATGAAAAGAATTACAGGAAAGGTCAAGATACCTTAACTTGGTTAAGGAATTGATGGACATGGGAATGGTTCCACTAAAAGAATTATTGTAAAGGTCAATATGCGCTAACTTGGTTAAGGAACTGACGGAACTAAGAATGGTTCCATGAAATTCATTATAGGAAAGGTCAAGATAATTCAAGTAGCTTAAGTTAACCAACGAAGGGCTAACCTTACCCCGAAGCCCTCCAGAGTACAAGTTAAGGCTTGTAACATGACCTGTTTGATTGTTGCAGATGACTCCATTCCAATTACAACAATCATTGGTTGCTTCTTGCTCACGTGTCCATGTAGAGAGAAGGCCAAGGAAGTCGTGATGAACGTTTGCTTTGAAGTGAAGAAGAGCATGTCTCTCCTTGTCGATGCATAGCATTCGGTGGCCAAGGGGAGTACTGGCACTTGTAATCTTTAAGCCTAACAAGAAAAGTGAAAAAACAAGATGCAGAAACTTATGACAAATATTACATGCCATAATATAATGTTTTAGGAGTGTGTTGATCTTTCTTTTTTCTTTATTTATTTTTTAAATCTGATATATCAACATGTATGCCCATAACATGCTTTATAATAAATAAACTCACGTTTGAAGCAGCCAAACTAGACGTGAATAGTGATCCATTAATAGAGATGTGGGTCATGCCCCGTGCCACAACCACATAAATCAATTCCCCTTTGTCTTCCTCATTAATCTGAATTTCTATTTTAAAACCAATGATATTTTTTTCCAAAGGTTAATTGGTCCCGCCATGACTTTTGTTATGTGAGGTTGTGGGGTGTTAGTTGTAGGTCCCGACGGGTGGATCTAACAATGTTCTTAGATCAACCGAGCTTAGTGCTAGCGGAAATCATACTAAGCCACCTAAGCGGTCTCGGATCTTGAGATGTTATTTCGGGTAGAGAAAGAGACGAGAAAAAGTAAGAAAGTGTGTTATACTAGAGAATTGGCAAAAGGTTTTTTTATTAATTAACAACCATCTCTCATGGCATGCTTCTCTATTTATAGAGAAGCATGCATGAGAAATATGTCACATCATATGCCTAATGGGCTTTTTTACATTATTTCTCTTGGGTCATATTACATATAAAATAAACTACTAAAGCCCAATACATAACAAACCAATACAAAAGACTATCACAACAAAATGAGGCCTAACAATCTCCCTCTAGTCTTTAGTATTGGAACCCGTCGGTGTCGTAACCAAGCATTCGTCCTCGGATAGTGGAAGTTCAAGACGAACTTGTTGAATGCTTCAACTATCCGGTTTGTATTTTGACGTCCAATGTCCTCGACGGTCCCAAGCGGTGAGTTGTAGAGCTTCTTCACATCTTCAATGTGGAATCCCATTAGCTCATGCTCATCAAACACTCGAATCTCGTGCATATCACGGCAGTGAATGACGGCCTCACTGGTTTGATTATCAAACTCCCAATCAATGAAATCTCGGAGATGGTAAGGCTCGCCGTGATAAATCTCGTGACAGTCTTTCGGCGCCTTGTATCTCCATATAGTGCAAGGCTCTCCGGTAGTTGGGTCGATCTCCCATGGGTTCTTGTACTTGCGACCCTTATTCGGCTCGAAATCTTTGTAGTCCACTTTCGCTTGACGATGTAGATAATTGGGGACCCAACTTTCTAACGTACTCCCAACCGCACCATAACCTAGAGCTTTTCGTAGATAATTAATGTCAAGCTCTGGTAACGACTTCAGCTCGTGGTGGTCAAGATAGATCAGATCGCCGCTGTATCTTCTGATGGCCCAAACACAGTTCTGCTTATCATACTTTGCATAAACAATCAGCGAATCGTCATGATAAGGGTAGTTGAGCATGCGTGCACACGCACGACTTGACACGATGTGCGTCTTTCTCTTCTTCTTTGGTGGTTGGCGTGTCAAGTCGGCAGCTGGATCAGTTGTGGGAGCTTCTGAGGTTAGAACTTGAGCTGGAGGAGTGTCTGGATTTGGCGAGTAGTTGAGAAAGTCTTCTTCCACTGTCTCTTCCGTGTTTTGTACAATGAGGTGCTCCAAGTTCTTTCCTGCTTCAATGAAATCATCCATAACACCTGCAAAATCCTCAGGAAACAAATCTTTATACATGTCAGTAATTCTCGAATCGTGTTCCCTGACTTTGCTGGCGGAGTCGCGAGCAGCAGGGTCTTGAACATCTTGTTGAGTGAGTGGAGGTGATTGAGTGTGAACTCCATCTCCACCTCCTGCTGCCCCGGCCCCTCCATTTCCACCATTCCTCCATCACCATTGTCATCATCATCATCATCATCAAAGCTGTCGTGCACGTTCTCGTCCTCATCATCGTCCTCATCATCTTCACCATTATCATCATCTTCATCATCATCATCTTCATCATTTCCACCTTTAGCTTGGCCACCATGTTGTACTATAAAACCAACAGTCGCCTCGCCTTCAGACGCCACAACCCGTTCAGCTCGCAAGGCCACACTCGGACATGCGGTGGGTTGGGATCCACCAACCTGAGAAGTCTCACCAGACCTTCTCCAAGCTTTAAACACTGTATCAAGCCTGCCCTCCAGGTTGTGAAATTCGTCGTCTTGCATACCCATGAGGTCTGAGGAAGCTTGATACTTGTTCACCAGATCTTCATTTGTTTTCAGTTGAATCTCATGTAGTTGATCATGCTCTTCAACTTTGGCTTGTATGGCCTCCATCTCGGTTCGCAGTGTTGCATTCTCAGCTATTAGTGTATCGAGAGAGGCGGAAGATGCTAGCTGATTCTCTATATATGAAACTCTGGAGTTCGTAACCTCTTTCTCAACATCCTATCTCCTTGTTGCATCCTCAATCTTTTTATTGAGACTTGATCTGAGAGCACTTGCAGTTGGCAAGTTTCTCTCAAGTGTAGCCAACCTGTCAACAAGCCTGGAGTGATCAGCCCTCAGATTAGCGTTTTGAGAGGCTTCTTCGTTCAGCAACAGTTGTTGATTCTGCACTCTGGTGTGAAGCGTGTTGATTAGGAGGCGCTGGCTTTCAATTTTGGCCTCATTTATCTCCAGGAGCTGAAAACGTGGGCTACGAGCATCCGAGATGCTACTTATCTTCTTGAAGTGTGTTGATCAGGAGGTGCTGGCTTTCAATTGTTTTTGTGGTTTTCTTTGCAAGAAGCTTTCTTATCTTCTTCTCAAGATCAAAACCCAAGGCTGTGATCCAAAAACCCTCAACTAGTGAGCCGAAGCTCTGATACCAATTGTAGGTCCCGAAACCGGATCCGACAACGAACGGCTTTGTTCTTGATAAACTCTCGAGACGGGTGCGGTGAAACAAACGACCGAACATAAATAATATAACGATAAAATAAAGGAACGATCTCGTAACCGGTGCAAAAGATTCATAATATTAAACCGAACCGATCCCACCCAAGGTGAGCTCCCCTTGGGTGGTTGTTTACACCAACAAAAACACACACACGAACAAAGACAATAAGTGCTCTATTTATAACCAAACTAAAAACATTCTAGAAGCTTTCTTCCCGTTGAAGCTAAACGCGCACCCGAAGTTCTCGTCTCGTGTCCGGTTTTCTCACCCACTTTAATTATTAACTTGACCGTAAATATATAACGGGTTTCATACTTTGTTATCGCAAGTCACATTTTTGGCCTTACATTAGTTTCGTGTGAAACAATATGTTCAGGAATCCGGATTTAGCGGGGAGGTTTTCTCATTTTTGTGTTTTCTCCTAGGTGGGAGGGCCGAGTCACCATATTTTGTTCTTTGGACGGTAGGGTGATCCATGGGGTGTTCAGACCTTTGTCGTTAATTAAAAAGAAAAAGAAATAAACAAACGCATTTTAATTTGATTACTTTAATTATAACCTTTTATTGGAAGGCGAATGTTTTATAAACAAATCATTCTCACACTTCTTATTTATGTCTCCATTTGTATTTTAACATTTTTCCTTTATTAGTATATATTTGAATTTGATTTCAAGAAACTTTCGTTGTATATTGTTAAAGCTACTTGTCACTTTATGAACCAGCTCAAATAGTATGAGTAACAAATGAAAATATGGTAGTTTACTTTTTGAAACTAATGGCTTTTTTAACCCGCCCGAACGAGCTCTGGACAAATTTCAAAGTTTTGACAAAACTTTGAATTAAAAGGCTCTTAAAAAGAAACAACACAACCTGAGGATAAGGAAGAACAATCTTTTTTTTAAAGGAGGTTAATTAACTATTTAATCACTTTAATTGTTTGGGAAAATATTTATTCTATATAAGTTGATGTGGCACAATAGGCTGGTAAAGATTTGCTAATGCCTCAAAATGAGGTTTCTTTTAAAGTTAACTAATAGGTACACAATAAACTTATACGGCTTATATTATTTATTAAAAAAAGTTGTTCGGTTCGTTTATTTTGGTTAGACAAATTTAATTTTAATTTAAAAATAGTTTTTTAGCACTTAAGCGGTCCACGTATTTTTGCCACATCATCGTACACGTCATCAAAAACTAACAGAATCTAACTATGTTAGTGAAAAGCTCATTGGCGGTCAAAATGTCAAAACTTGAGATTTTTGTGATACATTTTTAAAGTTCGGCTTAACGCCGGCCAATTAAACAAAGTTTAGATTATTAAAATCCAATATCCCTGAAAAAAACCTGTATAATCACATTAATTGCTTATTATCGTTTATTACTATGCTCAAACTTGATTTTATTATGTATTTATTATCTTAAACAACAGATCTTTTTTAACAAACAGACTTTTCTAATGGTTCAAATTTGATTCGCACATATCAAACAAGTTGATTTTCATTCACCTTCCATGAACACGAAGATGTGTGGACTGAGGAACATACAAGATTAAAGATAACGAGATTAGACGTCCAAAGACTACATAAAGTCTTGACAAGTTGTATTTATTGCATGGTTTTCCATTTTGTTTTGGTCCTAAAATCACGTGACATGAATTTAAAAGACAAACTAAGGACCATATTAAGAAAGCAACATATTGATTTTTCTTTCTACCTTCACTTGGGTCCATGAATTTTGTCGAAAATCACACTAACGCCCCTACTGTTGACTCGACCGTCACGCTTTTTGTTTAATTTATGAAGTAAACTTTACCTAAAATAACTGCGGGTTCAAATCCCAATTTGCAGTACCATGCTGCCTTTAAAAGCTGGCGTGTAATTAACTAGATTCTACTATTTGGCACACTACCAGCTCCTGCCTTATGCAGCAGCTGTTGCAGAATAATAGAAAGATTTAATTGTGAAACTCTGAGTAGGTCAATGGAAGTAAGTAGAATCATAATAGGAAGTACATCATGGTCTACATGCTGCCAGTTTTGGTCAATGCATAATTGGTAGTCAAAGTTGAATTTTTAGTTAACTTTTGATTTTTAAGATGTGGTTGACTTTTGGGTTGTCAAAGCTAACCAAGAAGTTAACGGTGGTCAACGGGTAAAAAGTCTTAAAAGGCTTGATCAAAGATGAAGGCCCAACTAATGCGATGCAAATTGGTAACACAATGTAAGTTCCTTTGAGGCTTTGAGCAAAGTCTTCATCTGACCTTTTATCCTTATAAGATAGTTATTTATAAAGAATTTACCCATTTGAACCTCTCTATCCTCACAAACAAGATTTTTTAAGAAAATTTTACCACTTATATGCGTTCATAAAACCATCAGATCGGAAAATAACATCCGTTAATAGCTAACTATGTGCTGGTCAACGCACGTTCATCTTTCAAGTATTTTCTGTATTAGTTTATTTTAAAGGCCAAACTTTTATAAAAAACCAAGAAAGGGAACCTCCAGCGAGTAACGAGAGGCCCGAGAGTCCAAAGAGAAAAAAAGACAACTTACGAAAACAAATACAAAACGACATAAAAGCTACAACGGGAAGTTCACTATTTTCTGTATTAGTGGAGGGCAGAAAAGCTTCTAATTATCAAAAGAAGAAAAACCCTTTACATGTGTGGGGTATTATGGTCACAGTGGATATTGTTAAACAAGTATACTCACTCAACTAACAAACTAATCAAAAGACAACTTCAAATAGTTGGTAAAACCGGGCTGTTTTTAACCTCCCATGTATTATATTTATTTTTTTTAGTTAAATCTCTGAAGAATTATTAGAATATTGGTTTGTGTGTAATCAGGCTTTATGAACATTAATAGCTGTACACTTGAACTTCATATTGCTGAAATTACTTGAGAGTCATATCAGCCTATTTTTGTTATATGAAATTCCCCGGTGAATCTTTGTTTAAGATGCCTCATTGCTCTGTTGGTGTTTTCAGAGCAAGAACAGTGGCTTTTGAGAAGTTTGACTTCATATAAACTCTAAAACTTGGTCTGTCCAGTTTTCGATTTGAACTTTGAGTATGGTTGTGGATTGACACCGGAATGGTTCAGACGAGATTCAAGGATGTAGTTAGGGAACTGATGATTGATGTTTAATGAGACTATTAATTCAATCGAGTTCAATCTGATTCGGTATATCAAGTTTTGGATCGTAAAGAACAAGTGTTAGGAGCAAATCGGTTAAGCAACGAAATTGACTTTGTAGCAGGTCATAATTTGGTTTTGCAGTTCACAGGGGTATTTCGGTAATACATTGTTTGACCGATTTAGGGGCTGATCAAGGACTGCAGCTGATTTAAACGCAGATTCGCGTGGGTCTTGTTTCACTTAAAACGTGATCGGGTTAACTTCAACTTCACCGGAATCTGACCGATTTAAACGCTGATTTAAACGCAGCTGATGTAGGAACGCAATCGAATACACAGAATAAAACAACATAAAAGGTAGGAAACTCAAAAAATAAAAGAAGAAACATGAAATGTAGACTACTAACTATGCATGTGCACCCCGTTGCCATTTTAAAATAAACACCATCATCACCTTTACATAAACCAGTTTTTCATGCTATCAAAAAACCGAAAAAAAGCATTCCTCCCACGGCGATTAACAAGTAAAGCCCCACATGCTATCCAGAACCCAGTTGCAAAGCCAGTAGCAGCACCGATATATAACCATCTCTCAAGTTCATCGACTCCTTCACCACCACCCTCACTTTGACCAAGGACACGAGGTATCTCTAACTCTTTGCCTCCAGGGCAATATTTGGTCAGGGGAGGTCCACACAACCCTTCATTTCCGGTGTACCTTGAAGAATCAAAGGATTGGAGTTGAGTGCTCGATGGAATTCTCCCCGACAATTTATTACATGAGACATCTAGATAATCTAATAAAGTCATTTGAGACATGCTTGTTGGCATCCGTCCTGAAAGATTGTTTCTAGATAGATCCAGTTGTAGAAGACTTTTCATCAAACCAATTTCTGGTGGAATCTCTCCATGGAGAGCGTTCACTGACAGGTTCAATGCAATCAATTCATGGAGATTCGTTAGTTCATCCGGGATACTTCCTGTTAAATTGTTGCAAGATAAATCAATGCTCTTCACCAATCCTAGAGTGTTGCGAAATTCACGTACACTTCCTTGCCAGTTGATCATCTCATTGTCAACATACATACTACTGGATCTATAGTTATTAAAAAGTAGGTGCACATTCTGGCGAGGGGAGAATCCACGTTGAACCATGGCAGTGAGATTATTGAAGCATGAAGGGATGGTTCCATAGAGGTTGTTCATTGACAAGTCTAGAATTTGTAGATTTACCAAATGGCATAATTGTAAAGGGATGGTTCCAAAGAAGTAATTTGATGTCAGGCTAAGAACATACAACCTTGATAACGAATCTCCTATCCAATCAGGCACGTGACCAGAAAACTTGTTGCCTTTCAACTCTAAAAATGTTAACCAGGTGCAATTCTTTAAAGCTAGTGGCAGTTCTCCTGATATGTTGTTGTTACGTAAATTCAAAACCTTGAGAAAGAACAAATACTCAAATGAAGATGGAAGCTTTCCGGACAGATTGTTTTGTCCTAGATTAAGAACCATTAGTTCTTTGAAAGGCCACAAACAGTACCTGTAAGTGAGTTTTGGGAGAGATCAAGGAACAATAAAAGCCCATCAACAATTTGGCACAAAAAAGAGATTTTGCCATAGAATTTGTTTTTGGAAAGGTCCAGATGTGTTAAACTGGAAGGAACATGTTCTATAGAACCATAAAAGCTGTTAGAACTCAAATTTATGTTTGAACTTTCAGAATTAAAGTTTGATAACAAGTCCGTCACTTTCCCGGTGATGTTGTTAGAGGAGAGATCCAAATACTGCAATCGAGAAGGCCACAACTTCCAAATCTCCACAGGCATTGCGTCTGCAATTCCGGTGTTGCCAATGTCAAGAAATGTAAGATTTTTCAATGTCTGAAGCCATTTGGGGAAGCTAGGCCCTAGCTTGCAAGACCTCAAAGATATATAAGAAAGGTTTGGCATGTGAGCTAGTAAGGGAGCTCCTTCAAATGAGTTGTTTGAAAGATCTAATCGAGAAAGCTTTGACTTTCCAATGTTCTGAGAGATGGCCCCTTTAAAAGAATTGGAAGAAACATATAGATCTTGAAGCTTGGGTAGTTTCCATACGCTTTCACTTATAGTTCCATTTAACATATTATTAGAAAGGTCTAAGGATACCAGCGATGTAAAATGTTGGATATTATTGGACAATGACCCCATGAATTGGCTACCTTGAGCATTCAAAGTTTGTAATGAATCTGATGTGCATCCAGACAAGTTGTATAGAAAATCAGAAAATTTGAAAGCTACAGAGTTGTTACTAAAATCTAAAGATGTCAAACCACATATGTTAAGATATCTGGGAATCCCATCTAAGTTGTTGCCAGAGAGATCAAGATGTACAAGTCTATTGCTTGTTAAGCGGAACAACCAATGATACATGGATGAGTTGAGATTGTTGTATCCGAGATCAAGGTGACTAATAGATGAAGAAGGAGAAGAGTTGTCATATGAAGAATATGGATGTGTGACCTGTGAGAGGCCACAATCGCTTAAATCTAAGCAAGACAGCTTATGAAGACTTTGAATCACATTTACCCATTGACTGCATTTGGCTAGAGAAATACCTGCCATACTAAGTTGCTCCAAATGCGTCAGATGAGATAACCAATCAAGGTTTTCGATTGTACATTCTCTAAAACTCTCAAGTAAAAGAACTTGCAAGTTGGTGATGTTCCCAATTTCTGGAGAGACGGTCCCATGAAAATAATTGAAGGAAAGGTCAAGATATCTTAATTGAGTCATGTAACCAATGAACATGGGAATGGTTCCATTAAAACGATTATTGAAAAACTTAAGATACCTTAACTTGGTTAAGGAAGTGATGCAATTTGGAATGGTTCCCTCAAATTCATTAACGGAAAGGTCAAGATGATTCAAGTAGCTTAAGTTAAGCAATAAAGGGCTGATGTTACCCCGAAGCTCTCCTCCTCTCAAGATAAGGCTTGTAACATGACCTGTTTGGTTGTTGCAGGTGACACCATACCAATTACAACAATCATTGGTTGCTTCTTGCTCACTTGCCCATGTAGAGAGAAGGCCAAAGCGGTCTAGATGAATGTTTGCCTTGAAATGAAGAAGAGCATGTCTCTCCTTATCGATGCATAGCAGTTGGTGGCCAAGGGAAGCGGCACTTGTAATCTTCAACCACAAAAAGAAAAGTGACAAAACAAGATGCAGAAACTTAAGACATATATTATTTGCCATAATAATTGAGGAGTATGTTGATTGTTTGCAATCTGATATATATTATATGCTCATATATATGAAGCTTTATATAAACTCAAGTTTGAAGCAGCCAAACTCAAATTGGATGTCACTAGTCATACTATTCAACTGATTTTTCTAGATAAGTGAAAACGATGTGACAGTTTGATTTAATTTCGTTTTGTTTTTTATTATGAGTTCATTTACCATATAATTTGTGTTTTTCTGTAACAATTTGTGTTTTTTTATCCATTTCAGAAAGAGTTAAAAGTATCATTTTCGTATCCAAGATTTGGTAAACAAAGATTTTAGTCCAAAAAGTTTGTGTTTTTGCATCTGATTATCCACGTTTCCTACTTCTTGCTAATTATGTCCAAACCACTAACCCCGTAAATTTTAATCGTTAAGTGTATTTTGATTATTTTAGTTTCTTTAGTATTTTAAAGTTTAAACAATTCATGGGACCCACATCATCTTTTCTTCTCCATTAGCTACATACCTGGGCGGTCCAAGAACTCCGGCCACACTGCCCGATCGAGCATTTCACCCCATTCATCTCCCGAGCCAATCGAATGCCCCAGTTCATAGTCGATTTAGTTTAATTGAAGGTACCAATGAGGATTGGGATCATTAATAGCCGAAAATCATGTTCACCCGAAAATCAAACGGCGACACCATCATCTCCTATCGTCTTTTCCGGCAATCACAGAGCCAAAAGTTCAGATCTTTTTCTCAGGCTGTCCCCGACGTGTACAAAATCGTCGCCGTATCAGACTGGGAAACCCTATATTTAGTTCCATCTCCATTTAATTCAACTCTAACCATCGATTCAAACTCATTCGAGTCCATTACAATTATACAGTTACTAAATCCGGATTCTATCAGCTTGTGAACCACCTAGGCCGCGGCGAACGAAACCGCCGGGACGTCGGAGTATGGTGCTGGTGACAGTTGGCGAACCACACACGCAGGGAACCATGGTCGACTTTCGAGCTCGATTTGAAAGTTGATGAAAATGAACACAGAACTAGGGTTTGTATCGTGGTTGGGTTGGGGAGAGAAAAAAATTGGGGGTTGATATTTTAAGTAAATTAAATAATGAATAAAATCAAAAAAAGTGAAAATATGCATTTGCCCTCTTAAATAATGAATAACGGGAAAATTCCTAAAATAGCCCCTTTTAGAAAGAGAGTTCCCAAAATAACCTTTTTTTCCTCAAAAGAATTTAGAATTTGGACTGTCAAGACGCATTACGAAAAGATAAAAATAAAGAGGGAGCAGGCCAAATTTTGAAAGAAAGTCAGGTAAGAGACGAGATTTGGGAAAATAATGAAGGTAAAGTCCAAATTTTTTGTAATCTTGGAGCAAAAGTTCAGATCTTTCCAATTTTTTTTCAAAAACCCGTCTTGAGAGACTGTTTTTTTATGTTTCCTACCTTTCCCGTCCATATTTTCAAATTCTTAAAAAAATATATTTTTTACAATTATATCACTGAACCACCACCACCACCACCTTGTACCACCATCACCAACGCCGTCGGCCCCACCCCATCACCACCACCGTCACTACCACCGACGCCGCCAGGAAGGGGTAAAGGATGGAACCATATAGATCGCTATCCGGGTTGAAATGTGAGCCTTGCTTTCCCGGGCTTCAACCCCATTGTTAATTCGCAACCATATATGATATTAATACTAGCATAGGCATAGCTAGATAATACACATAAAGACTAGAATGTCCAAACTAATAACTTTATTTTTGGGAGGCAAATATCACACATATCTAGCTAATATATTAAAGCAACACAATTTTGTGCACATGTCCTTTATCTAGATTGTTCACATAGGCTTCCATGTCATCAACCTTCCACAAATCTAATTTCCACATATTCACAATAAAATTTTAATAAATGATATTGACTTTTATATTTTTGTAACTTATTAATGTAATTATGTTATTAATTATTCTAATTATTGTTAGAATTAAAAAAAACTTATTAAATTTACTAGGTTTAAATTGTTCATCGTTTCTTCTTGAAAAGTCACATGCTTCGTTCAAAAATCATAACGCTACCCATCATTTGTAACCAGATTCTTCGTGTAATATATAACCGGTTCTTCATGATTTGTCAGTTTCATAATCCAAACAACATCAAATACGTTCATCATTTGCAATTATCAGGTATGATTTATATTTTAGTGTTTAATTGATTTTTGTGAATAACAACATCAAATTAATTCACTGCTATTGGATTTAGGGTTTAACTGCATGATTTTTTATACTAACGGTTAATAGATTTAATATTTAATCTATTCCTATTAATCGATTTATGTTTAAATCTATTTAGGGTTTAAAGGTATGATTTTTTTTAAATTAATTACACATGTTTCTTCTTCTTCTTCTTCTTCTTCTTATTATTATTTCATGACAGGAGAATCGAATGCAAGCTACGGTTTTTAAACCCGACATTTTTCGTTTCAAAAGGTTTTTGAACGAAAACTCTGCACCGGTGAAAATATAAGTTTAAACCTGGTATGTATTTGTAAGCTTAATTTTCAAATAATATTACAAAATCTATTACTAATGTGTTTTTGTATTTTTTTTTCAGGTATAATGGTTCATTTATGTTATATTATTTCTTATTTACTGAATTATTTATAAAATATATTCTTTTTATGTTATAGACATAGTTTAACATCTTTGTAATTTCTGCTGGTAAAAAACTTATGTCAAATATTTGTGTTGATTGAATATGTTTTTTTACATTTTATACCGTTTCTTGATATGTTTTCCACCCGTGTGTAACACGGGTTATTATCCTAGTATGATATTAATACTCGCCACTGCCGTAAACTCAACACGTTGCGGTTGGAGCTCCGATTCACCATCATACCCGTCTTCAGAACCCTGCCGAACGGGGAAATATTACCCGCCGGAAGCACGTTACTCACCGGAGAAGTGGCGGAACTTACGTCAGAAAATACTGACGACCTGGATTCCGACCGGGTATGACCCGGTTTAACCGCTCTAGACCCGGAAACCGAAATTTTGCAGCTGTGTCTAACTCACACAACAGCGGCGAGCTCTTCCTCCACTTCGGTGATGGTGGTGGTTTAAGGTGGTGGTGGTGGTGGAGGCGGCTATCGTGGTAGTGACGGTGGTGGTGATGGGGTGGGGCCGACAACGTCGGTGATGGTGGTGGTCAAGGTGGTTCAAGGTGGTGATGGTGGTGGTTCAGGGTTATAATTGTAAAAAATATATTTTTTCAAGAATTTGAAAATATGGACGAGAAAGGTAAGAAACATAAAGAAACAATCTCTTAAGACGGTTTTTTGAAAAAAAAAAAGTTTTGGAAAAATCTGAACTTTTGCTCCAAGATTACAAAAAATTTGGACTTTACCTTCATTATTTCCTCAAATCTCGTCTCCTACCTGACTTTCTTTCGAAATTTGGCCTGCTCCCTCTTTATTTTTATCTTTTTCCAGTGCATCTTGACAGTCCAAATTCTAAATTCTTTTGAGAAAAAAAGGGCTATTTTGGGAACTCTCTCTCTAAAAAGCTATTTTGGGAATTTTCCCAATCAAAAAAAGTGAAAATATGCATTTGCCCCTGACTTAACGATTAAAACATTAGTGGGCTTGTGATTTGGACGTAATTGCAAGAGGTGTGAAACGTGGAAAACAAACCTTTTGGATTAAACTCGAATTATATTTACCAAACCTCATGTACAAAATTAAACTTTATTCTTTAAAAAAATTTTAAGTACAGAGTTCTGCTAATTTTTTTTCAACACTTCGATAAAAATTTTATTGAAAATGGAGTTGTATTAAAAAATAAGATACTTTTTGGTCTCATTATATCAAAGCAATGTCAGTTGCTAGCATTTTAATCCCCATTTTCAGTTTTTAAGCTTGAGAACTCTTCTCATCGACTGTCTTTTCTGTTCAATATGAGAAGACAAAGAAGTGTGAAAGGTTTCTTTGACATCATTTGATAGCTTGAGAGTGTTACTGAGTTGTCAAGTATTTCAGTGTATTTTTGTTGGGTTTCAGAGGTGATCAGTCAAAATTTTATATATTAAAAACTGGTTTAATAAATGCGCAGCGGAATATAAACAAGTAATCAACACCAAAACTAAACTCGACAGAATCCAGTGACAAATCATACGAGCACAGTTATAGCAACCAATTAAATATATAATTATAAATACACCGACAATATATATTTAATTGTACCTCGGTTAATAAATAACCGGTCGAGACACTGAGAGAAAGAGCAATGCTAGGTGCCCAACAAGACACGACGGTGACGGTGCACAAGGCAGCGGCAACGGCGGCAGTGATGGACTGTAGCGGCAGCAGCGGCGATAGCTAGTGAACAATAACAGCAACAGGCGACAGCAACAACGAGGCAGCAGCGGCGGTCGGCAAAGTGGCGGTGGTGGTATGGGCCTATTAGGTACCTAAAGACTCGAGATCAAATCTTGGCAATTTGTATTTATTACATTGTTTTTCCATCTTGTTTTTATCTTAAAACTAGTTTTTCGAAAGCCCGCGTTGCAGGGGTTGTGAAACCATAGCTGAAAATGAAATTCAAAGTTTACGATTGATTGTTTCACATTGCTTGCTCCATGTTTCTATGTAGCTCTCAACTAATTGACACTACCAAATCAGAAGTAAAGAAACCTACACAAATTATGTAGCACTCAAAAAGCTTTAAAAAGCATCTAAAGTGCCCTACGTTAAAAAAGAAAAACGTATTCTCACCAACTTTGTTGTGTGCAACATTCACAGCCTGTAAACAACAAATATTGAGAATTAATAAGTTTGCAATGAAGTAGAATACATAATTATAATATAATACCTTCAAATGGCCACTTTCATTGAAGATCAATTTATTAAGCTCACAACTTGAAAGCAACAATGTTTGTACACACAAATGCATACTCGTTGCTAAAGAGATGTAAAAGGCCAGGAAACACGACTCTTGCATTATTTCTAGCCTACAATATAAAAAAAAAAAACATCATCGTAGCCATAAATCGATTTGAAAGGTGGAATTACAAGCATAACCATCATACTTCCAAAGGTCAAATCCGGGTCAAAAGATTAAAAAGTAAACCAAACATCATCATAGCCATAGGCATCATCACATACCATAAACGAATATTAAATTGTCAACTTGAGGCATAGGTCGTATCACGGCTGCAACATACAATGCCACGTCTAAAACCAAAGTTCATCATAGCCATAAATCGATAATTAGTACGTTTTTCACTTCTACATTTGATCAGAATTTAGAAGCATTTGATGTGCTCAGCTTTGGTTTCAAATCATCATCATAGCACAAATGAACTAAATGTACAAAATGAAGGCTAAGATCTCCGTTATGGTTGCAACATACGTTGCCATTCCAAATAATGGAGTGCCATCATAGCAAAAGACATACAATCAACCTTCTATATAGTAGAGAAAAGTAAAGCTCATAAGAAAGGAGCCGCAACGGTGACATCAGATGTCAGATGTGCTTGGATTGGTTGCAAACCATCATCATAGAAACCTTGAACACCTTTCAACCCATAACAACCAGAATCCACCACTAAAATGAGTGCAATCTCATCATTTCAACCCGTAATTAGAGCATCGCATCAAAGTTATATAAACAATCCACGACTCATCATAACCTTGAACCCCACACATTGCAGATCCGCGGCTGCCATACACGACCCAAAAGTCGCTGGCAACAAAGAAACCACAAAGACGAACAAACAAACACCGCAAACAATGAACAACAGCCAACGGACTATTTCCCATCGAAGATATCAACAATTGATGTAAAAGTTAACCAATTTCAAGTACAACACATAAAGCATAATGTACACTCGGATAAATCACTTTCAAAAACCATGACATTAACAAAGCATACCAGCCAATAACAACAACCGTTGACACACGTAAGGGTGAAGATGAAGGTTCCGATCACAAAAACTATACCACCACTGCTACATAGGGTTTCAAAAAAGGAACCGGCAGTAGTAGGTTAGCCGTGAAAACCCAACCCACCTCCTCATATCCACAACAATAACATATCCGATCACAACCTTGAAGCCATAAACAACCAAAAATCGCTACTACAATGAGAATAATCTCTACATTTCATCCCGTAATCAAAGAAACTCACCACCATAAAACACCACCGGTGCCTAGGGCTTCGTAATAGAAACCGGCAACAGTAGGTTTGGTTGAAGAAGATGGTGCCGGAGAAGAAAGAGACGCAAAGTTAAGAACACAATCACTGTCTTACCTAGGATTCCAAAACGGAACCGGCAACTTCCACCGTCGCTACCAAAGACGACCTTAAAACGGCCATCGGCAACGACGGTTTACCAACGTCCGCCTCTGTCATAGACAGACAGAAAGCACGCTTGGCCGGAGTTTTTGGCAGAGGAGAAAGTAAAAATGAGACAGATAAGAGAAATATGAAACACAAAACCCTATGACTCATATGGTGTTCTTCTGCTCAGATTTATGTTTTTGAGTTGTAGATGTTGAAGAGATGAAATGTGTAGAAGTGGAAGAAGCAACGTGGAAAGGTGAGAGACACGTGGAAGTAAAACATGTAGGTACAATGGCTAAAGCATCATATGGACAACTATTGAAGCCAAACAACTCCCGTAAATGTAATATATATATATAATTGCGTAATATATATTTAAAAGACAAACTAAGGACCAGATTAAGAAAGCCACGTATTAATTTTCTTTCTACTTTCACTTGGGTCCTTATATTTTGTTGAAAATTTATGTGGACTGTAAATCATAAGATATTAGACTTGTCACATCCTAACCTACGACGGAACATGTCGGGGCGCGACATAATCGCATCATAACTCAAAATACACTAAAGTAAATTACACGTGTCAATATCCAAATTATTCATTTCATAAAGTACACAACGCACAAACATCGTCTTAAACGGATATAATCATTACAATTAAATGATTAAGATAAAAATAAATAAGTCTTTATTCGTCACGCAATCTATGGTCCAAACGACTCTTTAATTCCTTTCTTCATCCCAGATAGCTACCTGCGTCATGCGTCGTGAAAATATATAGTTTGTCAACATAAAGTTGAGAAAGTAATCACAGTTTTTGAATATATATAATATTGAAAAAGACAATTCCTTGCGATAAACATGAACTACTACAACTAGCATAACAATAATATAAAAAGTTGTTTTTTCACTCGAATCACATAGATAACGAGCTACTTTGATGGCGTATGATCTTAATAACGAGGATGAGGATGAGATACCAACAATCATAACTCATAATAAATACATAGTCACAATTCACACGTATCAACTAATCGAGCAATTTCATATTACGCAAATAATGGAATTGTAGTGAAAATGGTAGTCTAATTAACTTGTGAACGCATAACGCCCCCAAAATGTGAAACGGTAAAAAGGGGGATGTGCATTTACTTACCTTAACGGGTGGATAGCGAAGATGAAACGAATATAAAATTAAAGTGAAAGTAGTCGAGCTCCTCGAGATGCGTCTACAATAGTTCCTAGTTATAAATTAATTTAAAACGGTAAATTATCAAGTCTTATAACGGATTTGGGATTCGATTGGGTTTAAGTTTGATTAAAATATTATTAGGCCTATCATCATCATTATTATTATTATTATGTTAAATTTACAAATGAAATATATTTAACAATAAGAAAATTAAACGTATCTTTACTATCATTATTTTGTATTTACGCTTGATTGAAATACCATATGTATTGAAAAATAACTATTATATATAATAATGTTAAATATTATAATAATATAAATGTTAATATATGTATTAAACGAAAATTTATTTCGGACGTTAATAGGTTACTAGTTCGGTTTATTAATCGGAAAGGTAACAAAATATTAGTTTCTTTCTTTCTTTCTTTTTTTACTTATAAACACATACATGTATATATATTATGTATAAATCAATAAATGAAGGTTCATGACAAGAAAAATGTAAGTTTAGGGTTCGGTCTCGTTAAAGTAATGTTTATTATCCTTGTATTATGATTAAAACAATTAAAAAACAAAAGAAATAAAAAAAATAAGCAAAACCGGGCCTAAGGGGTTCGAACCCGCGCCCCAGGCCGGTTTGAAGTTAATCAATCATGCACCTTGTATAAGGTTCATGCAATCGCATTAGAAAAATTTATGGGGTTCCAAGGGGGCAACGCTGCCTTGGCAGCAGGTAGAAGGGTCTAATTAGGGGCGCTGCCCTGGCAGGGATCAAGCTGCCGCTAGGTTAGCTTGGAATTTTTTATTTTGGATATATGTTGCTTCATTAAAATCGCATTAGAAATTTAATTTAATTAAATTTCGTTATTAAATTTTTGATGAAAACTAACAGGAAAACTAATCGCTTGATCATACGATTAATTCTGGTTGATCAAAATCTCTCACAAAATTCATACTCTATTCTTTCTTGTATGAGTTTTATCCGGTCAAAACATTTGGGAACCAATAATAGTTTTGATATGAAAGTGCTCTCATGACTCTTAGATTTCCTTGGATACCTGTTTTCTGAATAAATTCTCCAACATTAATCGATGTATAACAGCTGGTGCCTAAAGGGATCAACACTTGTAATCTTCAACCAAAAAAAGAAGGAATATTGGTTTTAAATAATCCCAAATATGCCCTATTGGTAAATATCAGTCCCAACTTTACACTTGCCTGCTGACCGTTCCAACTATTGATGTATTTGTTTTTAACGGGCCGCGACTAACGGATGTTAACTCCGTTAGTGATTTGCTGACATGGCTATCCCAGCTGTCAAAAAACTTCTTACGTGGCAGATTACGTGGCGGCTGACTGTGTATTAAGATCTTAGGTGTCAATTGGCACTTTATTTAACTAGTTCCGGCTCGTGGTTATTACCATTTGAACCCTAAAACACAAATAAGATGAATTGAAGAACCCTAAAACACCAAATCGATCGATTGAACAACAATCGATAGATGGAATTGAGCTCATCATCCACTTCTTCATCTCGTGGCAAGAAAAACTATAAAAGGTTTAAGCTAGATGTTGATGAAAATGTCTATTGCAATCATGATATCCTTGCAATTCCTAGAGTTGCTGGACGTAGAAGTGTTCGAAATGGGGATGAGTTTTATGGTTGCCCTTTATGGCCAGTAAGTACGATTAATTACGTATCATGCTTTTAATTACAAATCTGATTAGGTTGAATTGATTTTATGAGTAGAACGAAGATTGTAAATTCTTCATGTGGAAAAAAGAAATTGATGAATTCTTGAAGCAACGTGGACAATGCAACTGCAATATAAGAAAAGATCCAGAATTTGAAGAAATGAAGATAGAGAATTTGAAGCTGCAGATCATTATTTTGCAATAAGAGATTGAACCTGAAACAACAGTTGTCAATGAAGTCCAATTGGAAGACTATATGTGTTTTAGGTTTAGTAGTCGTTGTCATAGCTATATGGTTGATATTACATATGTGAAATATATGTTAATGACAATCTATGGAATTTTTGTTAGTAATGTTAATGTATGGAACCTTTGTTATGAAATCCTAGTTGTTAATCTAATCTTTGTTATGGAATCTTGGTTGTTAATCTAATCTTATTTTATTGCATTTTCCCCTAATGTTGATTGTAACAAAACAAGTCAGTCATCATATACAAAAAGTCAAACTGCTCTTAAAAAAACATTAATAAAAAGTCAAACAGCAGGTTAAAAACCAGTAATTCATGAGTGTATAAATGAAAGCTGCAATGAAAGTTAAAAACCTTGGTTTTTCTTGAACAAACCAATACACCTTTGCATATAAATGACCACTTGGAACAAAGACAATATAAACGGCCATTTTGACCCTATAAGCATAATCTGCTGCTGCAATTTAAACAAACAAACTTATGTTGTTGCAATAAGTTGACCAAACATGTGCATTATTGACCATTTTGACCTTATAAGCATAATGGCCATTAATGACCATTGTGACCCTATAAGCATATCTATTGCTGCAATTTAAACAAACATACTTATGCAGCTGCAATAAGTTGACTAAACATGGGCATTAATGACCATTTTGACCCTATAAGCATAATGCCCATTAATGACCATTTGACCCTATATACATGACATAGGCCAATGATCTGCTGCAAACATACACAATCTGGCAAACATTTTTGACCTAACTTTAACAAACATTTGAGATAAATGTCCACAATCTGGCTAACAAATGTCCACAATCTATAAACATACACATGCTATACTACAATTGAGATAACATCTGCTATACACAATTTTGATAATTTGACCAAGTATCTGCTGCAAACATGCACAATCTGGCCAAATATCCACAATCTATCCAAACTTTTTTGACCAAACACATTCTTAACATGCATGACATGTTCATAAATGACCATTTTGACCCTAAATGAAATGACCATGCTGCAACCAGAATAAACACATCCTGCTGCAACTAGTCAAGGGCCAATCTAAACAAACAAACAAAATTCTAAGTTTAACAAAGACAGAATTACAAATTTTGTCCTTTAAAAAAAGCCAAATTACGGTTCGTATCCTTTGTTAAGTTTCCTTGCAGGCGGTGTCCTTTAAACATTTTTTTCCTACACGTTATGTCCTTTACGCTAACTGGGTTAGAAAAACTCAGTTAAGTATGACATGTGCCAGACATGTGATGGGCATAATTGTAATTTTAGTGTATCTTTAAATTAAAAAAAAAAGAAAATATATATAATACCTTCCCCTCCCTTCTCTCTTCTTTTTCTCTAAGCCACCACCATCACCATAAACTCCGGCCACCATAAACTCCGGCCACCATAAATTCCGGCCACCGCAAACGATCCCTATCACCCGAACCCGACCCATCCTTTTCCAAAACCCGTATCCCTATCACCCGAACCCGACCCATCCTTTTCCAAAACCCTCCACTGACCACCATCGCCTGTTACCGTCTCCACCCGACCCCTACCATCGCCTATTACAGTCACCTAACCCGATTTTCCGGCGAGCCCACTTAACCTAACAAATCTGAGATCCGGGTTAACCTAACAGATCTGGTTATATTAGCCCACTTAACCTAACAAATCTGAGATCCGATTTTCCGTCTCCACCGCCGAAAACATCCCACCGTCGTACACCAACGAGACTCCGGCAACCGACAAAGGCACCATCGTTCCACAAAACGGTTCCAATCCATCAAGCGATTGAACCCCAGAAAACGCAACATAACTAACACCACCCACTTCATCGACCAAGAACCCTTGAGCCGCCATCACGTTGGCTCGTGCACGGAGCTTCCATGACTCGGTCAACATAGGCGTTGACCCCAGAAACCTCGCCTGCATCTCACTGGTCTCGAACCTGTAAATTGGAAAGAAAAAAAAAAGATAATATTATTGCACGCCAGGTGTTCGACGAATTAATGGATTGGAACCGTTAAGTGGGCTAATATAACCAGATCTGTTAGGTTAACCCGGATCTCAGATTTGTTAGGTTAAGTGGGCTCGCCGGAAAATCGGGTTAGGTGACTGTAATAGGCGATGGTAGGGGTCGGGTGG
Organism: Bidens hawaiensis; assembly: GCF_021521415.1. Classification (NCBI taxonomy): domain Eukaryota; kingdom Viridiplantae; phylum Streptophyta; class Magnoliopsida; order Asterales; family Asteraceae; genus Bidens; species Bidens hawaiensis. The sequence goes on along the minus strand of NW_027494410.1, from coordinate 9,846 downwards.
AGACGGTAACAGGCGATGGTGGTCAGTGGAGGGTTTTGGAAAAGGATGGGTCGGGTTCGGGTGATAGGGATACGGGTTTTGGAAAAGGATGGGTCGGGTTCGGGTGATAAGGATCGTTTGCGGTGGCCGGAATTTATGGTGGCCGGAGTTTATAGTGATGATGGTGGCTTAGAGAAAAAGAAGAGAGAAAGGAGGGGAAGGTATTATATATATTTTCTTTTTTTTTTTAATTTAAAGATACACTAAAATTACAATTATGCCCATCACATGTCTGGCACATGTCATACTTAACTGAGTTTTTCTAACCCAGTTAGCGTAAAGGACATAACGTGTAGGAAAAAAATGTTTAAAGGACACCGCCTGCAAGGAAACTTAACAAAGGACACGAACCGTAATTTGGATTTTTTAAAGGACAAAATTTGTAATTCTGTCTTTAACAAATGTATAACAGACTACAAACATGATATGCATACACAATTTCATCAAACACATAAAATAAGTTTACCATCATACATAGTTGTTCAAAAGCTAAGTTTAACAAAATACATTCAAAGGTTTAAAAACCATAAGTTTCATTCATCAAACCAAAAAACATGAGATCTTCCTACCATCAAGCATCATTCACTTTGGCCTTCCCCTTTGTGCTTCCCCTTGTCCTTTTAGAAGCAGTTGAGTGTTGTGGTTGACTTGACTGGTCTGGTTGAGTTGATTTTTGGGAAGCTTGAGTTGATTTTTTCTTTGCTTGATAGAACCTTCCTTTTAGCAATCCCCTTGGCCTCTTTGAACCTGATAACTGTTGTGTTACCTGAGTTGACTTTTCTGAAACTTGAGTTGACTTTTCAGAAGCTTGAGTTGACTTTTCAAAAGCTTTGGTTGACCTCCCCTTTGGCCTTCCCCTTGACCTTTTAACACCACCACCTTCAACAATGGCTTTACCCTTAGCCTTTTCAGGGCATTTTCTTATGTTGTGTAATGTTGACTTGCAATAACTACATTTCATCTCAACTCCATGCTTTGTCAACTTTCCTGGTCTCTTGGGATCTTCATGTGGATCTCTCTTTCGGTTTTTCTTTGGTCGTCCAGGCATAGCTTTGACTGGAGGTGGGTCAAGAGGATAATATACAACCGGCCAATACTTTTCACTAGGCAAATGTGGAATTGTGAACTGATAAGACTTCAAGTATTGCTCCTTAAGGTAACTTTCATGAACAAACTCTTCAGAATTCCTTTTAATAAAACCTGCCACTGCACATACATGCTTACATGGTATACCAGATAATTCCCACCTTCTGCACGTACATGTTTTGTTACCTATATCCACTGAAACATCATCAAAATCACTTACTTGAAACACAGTAGGGGATGATGGGAATACTTTACATTTATGGGCCTAAATTTTCTCTTTATCAAGCTTTTTTTGCACCCTAGGACACACAATCACATCTTTTTTTAACATTTCTGTGTACCTTATAGTCAGCTTACTCATTACTGAAACCCTAATATCCTCTAACATGTCAATGATATGCTTAGATCTTTCCTGAACTATGGTTCCATTGAAGGTCTCTGCCATGTTGTTGACTATTACATCACATTTTGTATGAGTGTCAAGAAAACACCTTGAAAAACATTTAGGGTTCTGTTTGACATAAGCTTCCATTGCATCAGGTAACAACTCTAACATATCCTTGATAGAAACATTGTAATCAGCTTCAGTATAAGCACTGCAAGCCCTCCAGTAAACTTCCTTAAACTCTTCACCCTTGTACTGTTTATGCCAGTTTGCAAAGATATGCCTTGCACAGTTTCTGTGTTCAGCATTCTTCCACACCAAATGTACAGCATTAACCAATCCCTAACATATCATTATAAATGTTAGAATGTCTATGTAAATGTGACAACTAACATACCTAAAATATAGATATACCTTTTGTTGGTCTGAGATTAGTGTCCAACCCTTTCCACCATCACTGACTTCCAGACATTTCCTCAGCTCATCCATAAACCACTCCCAACTGTCATTATTTTCACCTTCAACAACAGCCCATGCTACAGGATACATCTGGTTATTTGCATCCCTACCTACAGCAGCCAGTAAAATACCTCCTAGAAAGGTTTTAAGAAAACACCCATCTAGGCATAAAACCTTCCTACAACCTGCTAGGAATCCCTTCTTCAAACCATCAAAACATACAAACAACTTGAAAAATAAACTCTAATGATCAAGATGAATTTAATAATTTATTACTATCTAATGATGAAAATGAAATTGTACCTGAAGAAAGACTCCAATGATGAAGATGCATCTGAATCCTCCCTTAGGAACCCTGGTGGGGCAGTTAAGAGTTCAAATGTTGAAATTGGGTTAGCATTCCTTAAAGCTGCTATGTATGATGCAAGTTTGCTGTAATGGTCCCTCATGGACCCATGAAGCTTCTTATAAGCATTCCTTTTGGCGTTATAAGCCATCCATTTATTTATGATCACCTTATACTTTTCTCTAACAGTTGTTTGAATGTCTTTAGCAGACCAGTTTGGTTTTGTCTTGAACATTGGCAAAAACTCATTAGCAATGAAGGTGCCTATTCCTTATCATGTCCCTTTGGCAGTTGTGCTTGCCCTTTACTCCTTTAACAATATAACAACTTTTGCCTTTATGAAATGAACAATACAAACTAAATGGACACCCTTCCACACACTTGATACCTAATCTCCCGCCTCTGTTCTTGTTACTGTCACTAATGAATATATTTCTACCATTTGTCACAGCATATTTCCTAATAGCATCTTTAAAAGCATCCCTACCAGGGAACCTTATTCCAACAACCCACTTGAAATTGTCCCACTTAGTTTGGTTACCTACAACTGGAACATCTTGTCTGTACTTGTTCCCTCTGATGTTATCATCTTCACTCTCTCCAGATGAGTTAACATCACCATCTGAATCCTCATAACTACTATATGTATCTAAATATGAGGGCCCTGCATCAGCACCTCCTTTCAAGCAGTCCTCAACCAATTTACCAGCATTTCCAGATTCTTTCAAACACTCCTCAAGCACCTTCTTTTGGGTTGCAACAACCTCTTCATGTACTTGTTTTCTTGCAACAATTGACTCTCTCAGTTCTTCATCATCAGATCCATCATCATCCAAATTTACATTGTAAGACTCATCATCAGAATCATCACAATCTTCATCTAACTCATCTGAGCTACTATCAATTGGTAGTGAAGTATTTATAGTTGGTGGTAGTTCAAATTTGGTAGTTGGAGTTAACTGTCTTCTTGCATTAGCCTTGGTGATGCCTACTTGTTTTTTTGCTGTAAGTTTGCTGTACCTCCCAGGGCTCAAGCAAGATCCAGTTTGTGTTATAGAAATGGTTGGCTGGGATTGAAGGTTAGTATGCACTGTTGGATGAGATAGAGGGCTAGTGGGCTGAATAATGGGTTGGGTAGTGGGTTGGGCTTCAGTGTTAGTTGGCTGGGCTTGAGGGTTGTTGGGCTGAATAATGGGTTGGGTAGTAGGTTGGGCTTCAGTGTTAGTTGGCTGGGCTTGAGGGGTAGTGGGATGGGATTCAAGGTTACTTGGCTGTGGTTTCGGTTTCCTTAGCTTTTCAGTTTGAACGTATATAACTAACCTTTCATCAGCTCCAACCAAAGATACCATCTCATTTACTACTCCATCACTATCTAACAGTTTAACCCGACCATCACCAGGTATCAAGCAATACAAGAACAAATCTTCTTTCTTTACATATGAACCATAATCCATTGCATAACCTAGTAGCTCAAAATATGAAAGCTTATCAACATCTAACCCTAATGACGTTGTTTTTCCCCCAACATACCTTAATCTTGGAGGATTGACATCAAATTTCCCACCAGTCTTGAAGTCGATGTTGATGTTATCACCCATCGGAGTTCAATCGTCGAGCAATTAGGGTTTGTTCTTCGTCTAAAGAAATTAGGGCTTGTTCTTCGTTGAGTAAAAGAGGAATCTGTTTTGTTTTTTGTTTGTGTTACACTTAAAAAGATCTTAATAATCCTTAATACACAGTCAGCCGCCACGTAATCTGCCACGTAAGAAGTTTTTTGACAGCTGGGATGGCCACGTCAGCAAATCACTAACGGACTTAACATCCGTTAGTCACGGCCCGTTAAAAACAAATACATTAATAGTTGGGACGGTCAGCTAGCAAGTGTAAAGTTGGGACTGATATTTACCAATAGGGCATAGTTAGGATTATTTAAAACCAATATTCCAAAAAAGAAATGTGAGAGAACAAGATGCAGAAACTTATGACAGATATTATTTGCCATAATGTTTTAGGAGTGTGTTGATATATGTTTTCATAATTTGATACATCAACGCATATGCCCATATCAAGCTTTATATAAACTCAAGTTTAAAGCAGCCAAACTCAAATTAGACGTCAATAGTGAATCCAAGATGTGTGTCTGTCTGTATTTATGAGAGGGGTTTTCATATATGATGTAAAAGCAATGTCGATAGTCAATTTTCATGTTATAGTTAAGTGAAAACTATAGAATGTGTATTATATAGTTAGTGTACAATAATTTGGTAGTGAACGCGGGAATCTAGTAGAAGGGGGTTTGTTTGGTATGAGCAAGATTTAACTAGATGTTAATTAAACTACAATATTATGGTATAAAATAATATCCTTCTATAGACCACTCGGTATACACGCGTCACAAGAAACGGGTTTAGAAGTTAAGTTCGTATGTAGTTTTTGATAGTTGAGACTGTTGTTGATCTAGTTGTCCAAGTGTTTTAGTCTGTTGATTCATCATTCTGGTAAATCTGTAGTGTTGTAGGTTTATAATAACTCTAGTGTAATATTGAGTTTAATAAAGTGTGTACAGGGGCAGATCCAGCTTATAACTAGGGTGGGCCGGTGCCCACCGTCCGGCTGTCGGAATACCACGTTTATAGGCACGCATTAGTATATTATGACTCAACAGTCAGTCTGTGCCCACCGTCCAGCACCGGTCTGTGCCCACCGTTGGTTACCGTCATCGTTGGATTCACAGGGAAGCCTTGAGCTGCAGTGGTCCGGCGATGTTTTTGAAGAATATGAAGATAAGAAAGAGAATGAGGAAGATGAGTTAAATGCCTTTGTTTGTTTGTTTGTTTGTTTTGAGGCTGAATTATAACCATGTATTATTTAATTAAAAATCCTAATCTTGTTTTTCCTTTTAATTTAAATCTTCATCATTGTGGAATTAATAGTTTATTTTTGTCCTTTTATTAATTCTGTTTTATATATTAATAGAACTTTCTATTTTTTTGTCTTACGCAACAATTATATTATTTATTTTGATATATAATTTTAGTTTGTCAAAAAAAAGGAATAATATTATTTTATGTAAAAACATTATATGTAAAAAGTTATTTTGAAAATATAATTTGTGACCCTCCTATTATTATCAATTACTTTCAGTAAGTTCACGAAACATATATAAACAAAAATTTATAATTTGACCTTCCGATTAAAAGTTTTCGGTTCCGTCACTAAAGGTCATAAGAGATGAGTCCAAATTGCAACTTAATTATTATATGTTATAATGTTATTTATATAAAATATAAAATGTGTTTTAACTTTCAAAGATGGTGTGTAAAAAGACCAAATATCATCATGTGCCCCAAAAGTTTATTCCGCTTTGTGCTTCCAAAATGGTTGGCCGACCTTTTTCTCTTTGACCCGATCCATTTTTAATGCATTCAATTTTGTGCCCCTCGTAGTGAAAATTCCTGGATCCGCCTCTGAGTGTGTATGCACTTCATAAGTAAATCCATGGTTCGTTCTTGGCAGTGGCACTTATTTTATAGTTAATATTTGTTTGATTTCAAGAAAATTTTGATTTTCATTCAACATTCGCATGCCAACGAATGTGTTGAAAATTTGGGTAGACATGGAGCATACGAAACTAAACATGTTTTGGAATAAGTTCATTTTTGCCCCGAACTGGACGTTCAAAGACTCTCAAGTCTTTGCAATTTGTATTTATTACATACTTTCTCCATCAGATAATTTCAAACTTAAGGGGCCCAGATTAAGACTGCAACATATTATTCAGAATAATGATAACATAATACATAATTTCTCTTCTACATTTTTAATGGCATACCATACAATTAGTTACTTGATTAGTGATATTCGTGTTTTGTTTAATCATGATACTAGAGTTGTGTATGTGTAACATATAATTAGTAAGTTAGGAAATTTACATCTTGGGACTGATTATGGTTATTCTCAGTACACATTGTGCTTCCCATCTATTAGATTTGTCTCAAGTTATGGGCCCGCAACTAATTAATAGAACAAATAATTGATCAAGTCTTGCTATATGTCAGATTTAATTCATGAATAAAATTTATTGACCAAGTTTTAACTTTATAGATTAGAATATTGTAAAAATATCTTTTATATACATGTAAAAAAACAGGGTAGCTCTGTTCACACCCCAGTTTTATCATTCATCATTATATCATATAACGAACAACCCGGGATGAAAGTTATCATGCACTTCATGAATGTATCATTAAGGGTCTTCTCTATGGCCTTGCTTCCATTAGAGTGCAACAACAGCAGGAAAGTCCTGTATTGTGCATTTAAGAATTCTTATAGTGTTAAGACTAGAGGTCGGATTATTATTTGTTCATGTTACTAGAGTCTATTTAGGCTGGTTCACATTTATGTTTCTTTTAACAGCAAAAATATTATATATAACGAAGATGGTTAAAATCAGCTAACCAAACTTCCCAAAAAGAAAATTACATCAATAGAACTGGATTTTTCATCCGTTTGGTCCAAGATACACTAATTTTGTTGTTCCGATTAACTATCTATAGGAAAGAAAATGAAGGATTTAATAAAAAAATTAACTTCGAAGCCATTTGCGATAAAGATTACCTCGTTCCTAGTCATGCAAATAACCCACGAAGTTGTGAATACTATTATTCATACCTTTCTTCTATCATTCTATTTCTTTTTCTTTGGTTCACATATTTGTTTCATTGAAATTTAAGATAACTTCTTAAGAATAGCGATTAAATCATGTGAACACTCATATATATGACTTAACTACACTCGGTACTCATGCTTATACATTACATGATGTCATATTTGGGACAACACAATGAAATGGGCTCGCATAGTTTTGGTGGCAATTTTATTGATAAAGGGGACTTAAAAACAATAACCAAATACAAGAGAAGCATTTTCTTACATCACATATAACAACAAAATCAACAATAAGTAGATCGACCAAATTAACAAAAGTAAAAAAGAAGAATGGAATTCAACAAACTATGGATGTAATACAGTTTGCAATTTTGCAATGAACACCATCACCTTCACATAAACCCAATCTTTCAACCTATCAATAAAGTGAAAAAAAAAGCATTTCTCCCACGATGATTGACAAGTAAAGTGGCACATGTTGTCCAAAAACCGATTGCGAAACCAGTAGCCCCGCCAATATAAAACAATCTCTCAAGATCATCTTTGTCTTCCCAATTATCCTCACTTTTATCAATGAGTTGTGGAACTTTTAATTCTTCATCTCCAGGACAAATTTTGGAAAGGGGAAGTCCACATAGACCGGCATTTCCATTGTACTTTGAAGGTTGAAAGGACTGGAGTTGAGTACTTGATGGAATTCTCCCTGACAAGTTATTATGCGACATGTCTAAATAGTTTAATAAATCCATTTGAGACATGCTTGATGGCAACCCTCCAGAAAGATTGTTTTTAGATAGATCTAGAGTTAGCAGATTTTTCATCTTGCTAATATTATGTGGAATCTTCCCATGTATAAAATTGTTTGACAAATTTAGTGCAATAAGTCCACGGAGACAAGTAAGTTCGTATGGGATTTCTCCTGTTAGATTGTTACTTGAAAGATCAATACTCTTTAACAATACTAGATTGATGCTGAATTCACGTACACACCCTTGCCACTTGATCATCGCATGGTCAACATAATTACCAAGACTGCTAAAGCCACCTTTTCTTTCGCATATTGTGGTCAAACAAGAATAAAAGTGAACATTTTGGTAAGGTGAGAATCCATCTTGAACCATGGCAGTGAGATTATTGAGACATGAGGGGAAGGTTCCATATAGATTGTTCATTGACAAATCTAGAATTTGTAGTTTTAGCAACTGACATAATTGCGAAGGGATGGTTCCAAATAAATTATTTGATGTTAGGCTAAGAGCATATAACCCTGACAAATTTTCCCCAATCCAATGAGGCACGTGGCCAGAAAACTTGTTGACCCCTAATTCCAAAAAGGTTAACTTGGTGCAATTCTTTAAAGATAAGGGTAATTCTCCCGAGAAGTTATTTTTGTATAAATACAAAACCTCTAGATTGATCAAATACTCAACAGAAGCAGGAAGCTTTCCAGATAGATTGTTATGTCCCAGACTAAGAACTGTAAGTTCTTTAAAATGCCACAAACAATCTGGAATTTGTCCCATGAATGAGTTGTGGGAGAGATCAAGAAAGTAAAAAACATCACCACTAATTTGGCACAAAAAGGATATTTCTCCAAAGAAATTGTTTTTGGAAAGATCTAACCTTTCCAAAGAGGAAGGAACGTTAGTTATAGGACCATAAAAGTGATTGGAACTCAAATCTAATATTGATAATTCAGGGTCAAAATTTGATAACAAATTTGTTACTTTTCCAGTAATGTTGTTGGAAGAGAGATTCAAATATGTCAATCGAAAAGACCACGTATTCCAAAATTCCTTTGGAATTGTGTCTGAAATTCTAGTATTGGCAATGTCGATATGAGTAAGATTTTTTAGTGTTTGAACCCATTTAGGGAAACCGGGACCTAGTTGCAAGAGCTTAAGTCGATCCTTTCTGTAGTGGAACGGTCTGACATGTGAGCTTCCAAAGGAACTCCTTCGAGTGAGTTATTTGAAAGATTTATAGAAAAAATCTTCGTCTTTCCAATGTTTTTAGAGATCACACCTTTAAGAAAATTGGAAGAAACCTCTAGAACTTGAAGCTTGGGTAGTTGCCACACTAGTTCACTTAAAGTTCCATTTAACTGATTATTAGATAAGTGTAACGATTGAAGGGATGAAAACTTTTGGATGTCATCAGAAATTGACCCTATTAATTGGTTATGTGAAACATCCAAATGTTTTAATCTACCCAAAGTGCATCCAGACAAGTTTCTAAGGTAATCAGGAAATTTGAAAGGCATTGAGTTGTTATAAATATCTAAAAATGTCAAACTACATAGATTTCCAAGAAATCGGGGAATGCTGATTAATTTGTTGTGAGATTTATCAAGATATATCATTCTGTTGCTAGTTAATGGAGACAACCAATGATACATGGATGAGTTGAGATTGTTGTTCATGAGATACAGGCTAACAATTATTGAAGAAGAAGAGTTGATATATGAGTAAGAATATGGACGAATGACTTGCAGGAGATCACATGCACATAAACTTAAGTATGATAGTTTCTTAAGGCCTAGAATCACATTTACCCAATTATTTTCCCTGGCTAAAGAAATACCATCCATAATAAGCTCCTCCAACTGAGACAAATGAGCCAGCCAGTCTAGGTTTCCAATCGTACAACTACCCACGTAATTACGTGAAAGTGCTTTCAAGTTTGTGAGGTTTCCTAGTTCTGGAGGCAAGGTTCCATAAAAAGAATTGTAGGAAAGGCTAAGGTCCCTTAGCTGAGTCAAGGAACCAATGGACTTCGGAATGCTTCCACTAAAAGAATTATCGAAAAGGCGAAGGTGCCTTAATTCAGTCATGGAACCAATGGACACGGGAATGGACCCAGT